>NC_092007.1:6231698-6251698 GCF_044704955.1 Pristiophorus japonicus | reverse complement strand
CTCTCTCTGTCTGTCAGTCTCTCTCTCTCTTTCTCTCTCTCTCTCTGTCTGTCAGTGTCTCTCTCTCTGTCAGTGTCTCTCTCTGTCACTCTGTCAGTTTCTCTCTCTCTCTCTCTGTCAGTGTCTCTCTCTCTCTCTCTCTCTGTCAGTCTCTCTCTCTCTCTTTCTGTCTGTCAGTGTCTCTCTCTGTCAGTGTCTCTCTCTCTCGCTCTCTCTCTGTCAGTGTCTCTCTCTCTCTCTCTGTCAGTGTTTCTCTCTCTCTCTCTGTCTGTCAGTCTCTCTCTCACTCTGTCTGTCAGTGTCTCTCTCTGTCTGTCAGTCTCTCTCTCTCTGTCTGTCAGTGTCTCTCTCTGTCTGTCAGTCTCTCTCTCTCTGTCTGTCAGTGTCTCTCTCTCTCTGTCAGTCTCTCTCTCTCACTCTCTGTCAGTGTCTCTCTCTCTCTCTGTCAGTGTCTCTCTCTTTGTCTGTCAGTGTCTCTCTCTCTCTCTGTCAGTGTCTCTCTCTCTCTCTCTCTCTGTCAGTGTTTCTCTCTTTGTCTGTCAGTCTCTCTCTCTCTCTCTCTGTCAGTCTCTCTCTCTCTCTGTCAGTGTCTCTCTCTCTCTCTCTCTGTCAGTGTCTCTCTCTCTCTCTCTGTCAGTGTCTCTCTCTCTCTCTCTGTCAGTCTCTCTCTCTCTCTGACAGTCTCTCTCTCTCTCTCTGTCAGCCTCTCTCTCTCTCTGACAGTCTCTCTCTCTCTCTCTCTGTCAGTGTCTCTCTCTCTCTGTCTGTCAGTCTCTCTCTCTCTCTCTCTCTGTGTCAGTGTCTCTCTCTCTTTCTCTCTCTCTCTGTCAATGTCTCTCTCTCTCTCTCCCTCTGTCAGTGTCTCTCTCTCTCTCTCAGTCAGTGTCTCTCTCCGTCTCTCTCTCTCTCTCTCTCTGTCTGTCAGTGTCTCTCTCTCTCTGTCTGTCAGTGTCTCTCTCTCTCTCTCTGTCTGTCAGTGTCTCTCTCTCTCTCTCTCTCTGTCTGTCTGTCTCTCTCTCTATCTGTCTGTCAGTGTCTCTCTCTCTCTCTCTCTCTCTCTCTGTCATCGTCTCTCTCTC
This sequence comes from Pristiophorus japonicus, assembly GCF_044704955.1. Classification (NCBI taxonomy): domain Eukaryota; kingdom Metazoa; phylum Chordata; class Chondrichthyes; family Pristiophoridae; genus Pristiophorus; species Pristiophorus japonicus. The sequence continues at coordinate 6,250,619 of NC_092007.1, read as the reverse complement.
TCTGTCAGTCTCTCTCTCTCTCTCTCTCTCTGGCAGTGTCTCTCTGTCTCTTTCTGGCATTGTTTCTATCTCTGTCTGTCAGTCTCTCTCTCTCTTTCTCTCTCTCTCTCTGTCTGTCAGTGTCTCTCTCTCTGTCTATCAGTCTCTCTCTCTTTCTGTCAGTGTCTTTCTCTCTGTCAGTGTCTCTCTCTGTCTCTCTCTATCTCTGTCAGTTTCTCTCTCTCTCTCTGTCAATGTCTCTCTCTTTCTCTCTCTCTCAGTGTCTCTCTCTCTCTCTCTCTGTCAGTCTCTCTCTCTCTCTCTGTATGTCAGTGTCTCTCTGTCAGTGTCTCTCTCTCTCGCTCTCTGTCAGTGTCTCTCTCTCTCTCTCGCTCTGTCAGTGTCTCTCTCTCTCTCTGTCTGTCAGTGTCTCTCTCTCTCTCTCTCTCTGTCAGTGTCTCTCTCTCTCTCTGTCAGTCTCTCTCTCTCTCTGTCTGTCTGTCAGTGTCTCTCTCTCTCTCTCTCTGTCAGTGTCTCTCTCTCTCTCTCTGTCAGTGTCTCTCTCTCTCTCTCTCTCTCTGTCAGTGTCTCTCTCTCTCTCTCTCTCTCTCTGTCAGTGGCTCTCTGTCTCTTTCTGGCATTGTTTCTCTCTCTGTCTGTCAGTGTCTCTCTCTCTGTCTATCAGTCTCTCTCTCTTTCTGTCAGTGTCTCTCTCTGTCTCTCTCTCTCTCCCTGTCAGTTTCTCTCTCTCTCTTTCTGTCAGTGTCTCTCTCTCTCTCTCTCTCTCTCTCTCTCAGTGTCTCTCTCTCTCTCTCTGTCAGTGTCTCTCTCTCTCTCTGTCTGTCAGTGTCTCTCTCTCTCTCTCTGTCAGTGTCTCTCTCCCTCTCTCTGTCTGTCAGTGTCTCTCTCTCTATCTGTCTGTCAGTGTCTCTCTCTCTCTCTCTCTCTCTCTGTCAGTGTCTCTCTCTCTCTGTCAGTCTCTCTCTCTCTCTCTCTCTCTCTCTCTGGCAGTGTCTCTCTGTCTCTTTCTGGCATTGTTTCTCTCTCTGTCTGTCAGTCTCTCTCTCTCTTTCTCTCTCTCTCTCTGTCTGTCAGTGTCTCTCTCTCTGTCTATCAGTCTCTCTCTTTCTGTCAGTGTCTCTCTCTCGGTCAGTGTCTCTCTCTGTCTCTCTCTATCTCTCTGTCAGTTTCTCTCTCTCTCTCTCTGTCAATGTCTCTCTCTTTCTCTCTCTCTCAGTGTCTCTCTCTGTCTCTCTCTGTCAGTCTCTCTCTCTCTCCCTGTCAGTGTCTCTCTCTGTCTCTTTCTGTCGTTGTCTCTCTCTCTCTGTCTATCAATCTCTCTCTCTCTTTATGTCAGTGTCTCTCTCTCTCTCTGTCAATCTCTCTCTCTCTGACAGTCTCTCGAGCTCTCTCTCTCTGTGTCAGTGTCTCTCTCTCTTTCTGTTTCTCTCTGTCAGTGTCTCTCTCTCTTTCTCTCTCTCTCTGTCAGTATCTCTCTCTATCTCTCTGTCAGTGTCTCTCTCTGTCTCTCTCTCTCTCTCTCTCTCTGTCAGTCTCTCTCGCTCTCTCTGTGTCAGTGTCTCTCTCTCTTTCTCTCTCTCTCTGTCAGTGTCTCTCTCTCTCTCCCTCTGTCAGTATCTCCCTCTATCTCTCTGTCAGTCTCTCTCTCTCTCTCTCTCTCTCTCTCTGTCAGTCTCTCTCTGTCTCTCTCTCTGTCAGTCTCTCTCTCTCTCTCTCTCTCTCTGTCAGTGTATCTCTCTCTCTCTGTCAGTGTCTCTCTCTCTCTCTCTCTCTGTCTGCCAGTCTCTCTCTCTATCTCTTTTTGTCAGTTTCTCTCTCTCTGTCAGTGTCTCTCTCTCTTTCTCTCTGTCTGTCAGTGTCTCTCTCTCTCTCTCTCTGTTAGTGTCTCTCTCTCTCTTTCTGTCAGTGTCTCTCTCTCTCTGTCTGTCAGTCTCTCTCTCTCTCTCTGTCTGTCTGTCTGTCAGTGTCTCTCTCTCTTTCTGTCAGTGTCTCTCTCTCTCTGTCAGTGTCTCTCTCTCTATCTGTCTGTCAGTGTCTCTCTCTCTCTCTCTCTCTCTCTGTCAGTGTCTCTCTCTCTCTGTCAGTCTCTCTCTCTCTCTCTCTCTCTCTCTCTGGCAGTGTCTCTCTGTCTCTTTTTGGCATTGTTTCTCTCTCTGTCTGTCAGTCTCTCTCTCTCTTTCTCTCTCTCTCTCTGTCTGTCAGTGTCTCTCTCTCTGTCTATCATTCTCTCTCTTTCTGTCAGTGTCTCTCTCTCGGTCAGTGTCTCTCTCTGTCTCTCTCTATCTCTCTGTCTTTTTCTCTCTCTCTCTCTCTGTCAATGTCTCTCTCTTTCTCTCTCTCTCAGTGTCTCTCTCTGTCTCTCTCTGTCAGTCTCTCTCTCTCTCCCTGTCAGTGTCTCTCTCTGTCTCTTTCTGTCGTTGTCTCTCTCTCTCTGTCTATCAATCTCTCTCTCTCTTTATGTCAGTGTCTCTCTCTCTCTCTGTCAATCTCTCTCTCTCTGACAGTCTCTCGAGCTCTCTCTCTCTGTGTCAGTGTCTCTCTCTCTCTTTCTGTTTCTCTCTGTCAGTGTCTCTCTCTCTTTCTCTCTCTCTCTGTCAGTATCTCTCTCTATCTCTCTGTCAGTGTCTCTCTCTGTCTCTCTCTCTCTCTCTCTCTCTGTCAGTCTCTCTCGCTCTCTCTGTGTCAGTGTCTCTCTCTCTTTCTCTCTCTCTCTGTCAGTGTCTCTCTCTCTCTCCCTCTGTCAGTATCTCCCTCTATCTCTCTGTCAGTCTCTCTCTCTCTCTCTCTCTCTCTCTCTGTCAGTCTCTCTCTGTCTCTCTCTCTGTCAGTCTCTCTCTCTCTCTCTCTCTCTCTGTCAGTGTATCTCTCTCTCTCTGTCAGTGTCTCTCTCTCTCTCTCTCTCTGTCTGCCAGTCTCTCTCTCTATCTCTTTTTGTCAGTTTCTCTCTCTCTGTCAGTGTCTCTCTCTCTTTCTCTCTGTCTGTCAGTGTCTCTCTCTCTCTCTCTCTGTTAGTGTCTCTCTCTCTCTTTCTGTCAGTGTCTCTCTCTCTCTGTCTGTCAGTCTCTCTCTCTCTCTCTGTCTGTCTGTCTGTCAGTGTCTCTCTCTCTTTCTGTCAGTGTCTCTCTCTCTCTGTCAGTGTGTCTCTCTCTCTGTCAGTGTCTCTCTCTGTCTCTCTCTCTCTGTCATTGTCTCTCTCTCTCTCTCTCTCTGTCAGTGTCTCTCTCTGTCTCTTTCTGTCGTTGTCTCTCTCTCTCTGTCCATCAATCTCTCTCTCTCTTTCTGTCAGTGTCTCTCTCTCTCTCTCTCTCTGTCAGTGTCTCTCTCTCTCTCTCTCTCTGTCAGAGTGTCTCTCTCTCTCTGTCAGTGTCTCTCTCTCTCTCTGTCAGTCTCTCTCTCTCTCTGCCTGTATCTCTCTCTGTCTGTCGTGTCTCTCTCCCTCTCTCTCTGTCAGTGTCTCTCTCTCTCGCTCTCTCTCTGTCAGTGTCTCTCTCTCTCTCTCTCTGTCAGTCTCTCTCTCTCGCTCTCTCTGTCAGTCTCTCTCTCTCTCTGTCAGTCTCTCTCTCTCGCTCTCTATGTCAGTCTCTCTCTCTCTCTGTCAGTGTCTCTCTCTCTCTCTCTCTCTCTGTCAGTGTCTCTCTCTCTCTCTCTCTCTGTCAGAGTCTCCGTCTCTCTCTCTCTGTCAGTGTCTCTCTCTCTATCAGTCTCTCTGTCTCTCTCTGTCAGTATCTCTCTCTCTTTCGCTCTCTTTCTGTCAGTGTCTCTCCCTCTCTCTCTCTCTGTCTGTCAGTGTCTCTCTCGCTCTCTGTCAGTGTCACTCTCTCTCTCTCTCTCTCTCTGTCAGTGTCTATCTCTCTCTTTCTTGCATTGTTTCTCTCTCTGTCTGTCAGTCCCTCTCTCTCTCTCTCTCTCTCTCTCTCTCTCAGTCAGTGTCTCTCTCTCACTCTATGTCTGTCAGTGTCTCTCTCTCTCTCTCTCTCTGTCAGTCTCTCTCTCTCTCTCTCTCTCTGTCAATGCCTCTCTCTATCTCCCTCTCTCTGTCAGTGTCTCTCTCTCTCTGTCAGTGTGTGTCTCTCTCTCTCTCCCTGTCAGTGTCTCTCTCTCTCTCTCTCCCTGTCAGTGTCTCTCTCTCTCTCTGTCTGTCAGTCTCTCTCTCTCTCTCTCTCTGTCAGTGTCTCTCTCTCTCTCTCAGTCAGTGTCTCTCTCTCACTCTATGTCTGTCAGTGTCTCTCTCTCTCTCTCTGTCAGTCTCTCTCTTTCTCTCTCTCTCTGTTAATGTCTCTCTCTATCTCCCTCTCTCTGTCAGTGTCTCCCTCTCTCTGTCAGTGTGTGTCTCTCTCTCTCTCTCCCTGTCAGTGTCTCTCTCTCTCTCTCTCTCTCCCTGTCAGTGTCTCTCTCTCTCTCTGTCTGTCAGTCTCTCTCTCTCTCTCTCTCTGTCAGTGTCTCTCTCTCTCTCTCTGTCAGTGTCTCACTCTCTGTCTGTCAGTGTCTCTCTCTCTCTGTCAGTGTGTGTATCTCTCTCTCTCCCTGTCAGTGTCTCTCTCTCTCTGTCAGTGTGTGTCTCTCTCTCTCTCCCTGTCAGTGTCTCTCTCTCTGTCTCTGTCAGTGTCTCTCTCCCTCTGTCAGTGTGTGTCTCTCTCTCTCTCCCTGTCAGTGTGTCTCTCTCTCTCTCTCTCTCTGTCAGTGTCTCTCTCTCTCTCTCTGTCTGTCAGTGTCTCTCTCTCTCTCTCTGTCAGTCTCTCTCTCTCTGTCTCTTTCTCTGTCAGTCTCTCTCTCTCTCTCTCTCTCTCTCTGTCAGTGTCTCCCTCTCTCTCTCTGTCAGTGTCTCTCTCTCTCTGTCTGTCAGTGTCTCTCTCTGTGTCAGTCTCTCTCTCTCTCTGTCTGTCAGTGTCTCTCTCTGTGTCAGTCTCTCTCTGTCTGTCTTTCAGTGTCTCTCTCTCTCTCTCGCTCTCTGTCAGTGTCTATCTCTCTCTCTCTGTCTGTCAGTGTCTCTCTCTGTCTGTCAGTCTCTCTCTCTCTCTGTCTGTCAGTGTCTCTCTCTGTCTGTCAGTCTCTCTCTCACTCTGTCTGTCAGTATCTCTCTCCGTCTCTCAGTCTCTCTCTCTCTCTGTCTGTCATTGTCTCTCTCTGTCTGTCAGTATCTCTCTCTGTCTGTCAGTCTCTCTCTCTCTGTCTGTCAGTGTCTCTCTCTGTCTGTCAGTCTCTCTCTCACTCTGTCTGTCAGTCTCTCGCTCTCTCTCTCCGTCAGTCTCTCTCTCTCTCTCTCTCTCTGTCTGTCAGTGTCTCTCTCTCTCTCTCTGTCAGTGTCTCTCTCTCTCTCTCTCTGTCACTGTCTCTCTCTCTCTTTCTGTCAGTGTCTCTCTCTCTCTGTCTGGCAGTCTCTCTCTCTCTCTCTCTGTCTGTCTGTCTGTCAGTGTCTCTCTCTCTTTCTGTCAGTGTCTCTCTCTCTCTGTCAGTGTGTCTCTCTCTCTGTCAGTGTCTTTCTCTGTCTCTCTCTCTCTGTCATTGTCTCTCTCTCTCTCTCTCTGTCAGTGTCTCTCTCTGTCTCTTTCTGTCGTTGTCTCTCTCTCTCTGTCCATCAATCTCTCTCTCTCTTTCTGTCAGTGTCTCTCTCTCTCTCTCTCTCTCTGTCAGTGTCTCTCTCTCTCTCTCTCTCTCTGTCAGAGTGTCTCTCTCTCTCTCTGTCAGTGTCTCTCTCTCTCTCTGTCAGTCTCTCTCTCTCTCTGCCTGTATCTCTCTCTCTCTGTCTGTCGTGTCTCTCTCCCTCTCTCTCTCTGTCAGTGTCTCTCTCTCTCGCTCTCTCTCTGTCAGTGTCTCTCTCTCTCTCTCTGTCAGTCTCTCTCTCTCGCTCTCTCTGTCAGTCTCTCTCTCTCTCTGTCAGTCTCTCTCTCTCGCTCTCTATGTCAGTCTCTCTCTCTCTCTCTGTCAGTGTCTCTCTCTCTCTCTCTCTCTCTCTGTCAGTGTCTCTCTCTCTCTCTCTCTGTCAGAGTCTCCGTCTCTCTCTCTCTGTCAGTGTCTCTCTCTCTATCAGTCTCTCTCTCTCTGTCAGTATCTCTCTCTCTTTCGCTCTCTTTCTGTCAGTGTCTCTCCCTCTCTCTCTCTCTGTCTGTCAGTGTCTCTCTCGCTCTCTGTCAGTGTCACTCTCTCTCTCTCTCTCTCTCTGTCAGTGTCTATCTCTCTCTTTCTTGCATTGTTTCTCTCTCTGTCTGTCAGTCCCTCTCTCTCTCTCTCTCTCTCTCTCTCTCTCTCAGTCAGTGTCTCTCTCTCACTCTATGTCTGTCAGTGTCTCTCTCTCTCTCTCTGTCAGTCTCTCTCTCTCTCTCTCTCTCTCTGTCAATGTCTCTCTCTATCTCCCTCTCTCTGTCAGTGTCTCTCTCTCTCTGTCAGTGTGTGTCTCTCTCTCTCTCCCTGTCAGTGTCTCTCTCTCTCTCTCTCTCTCCCTGTCAGTGTCTCTCTCTCTCTCTGTCTGTCAGTCTCTCTCTCTCTCTCTCTCTGTCAGTGTCTCTCTCTCTCTCTCTGTCAGTGTCTCACTCTCTGTCTGTCAGTGTCTCTCTCTCTCTGTCAGTGTGTGTCTCTCTCTCTCTCCCTGTCAGTGTCTCTCTCTCTCTGTCAGTGTGTGTCTCTCTCTCTCTCCCTGTCAGTGTCTCTCTCTCTGTCTCTGTCAGTGTCTCTCTCTCTCTGTCAGTGTGTGTCTCTCTCTCTCTCCCTGTCAGTGTGTCTCTCTCTCTCTCTCTCTCTCTGTCAGTGCTCTCTCTCTCTCTCTGTCTGTCAGTGTTTCTCTCTCTCTCTCTGTCAGTCTCTCTCTCTCTCTCTCTTTCTCTGTCAGTCTCTCTCTCTCTCTCTCTCTCTCTCTCTGTCAGTGTCTCCCTCTCTCTCTCTGTCAGTGTCTCTCTCTCTCTGTCTGTCAGTGTCTCTCTCTGTGTCAGTCTCTCTCTCTCTCTGTCTGTCAGTGTCTCTCTCTGTGTCAGTCTCTCTCTGTCTGTCTTTCAGTGTCTCTCTCTCTCTCTCGCTCTCTGTCAGTGTCTATCTCTCTCTCTCTCTGTCTGTCAGTGTCTCTCTCTGTCTGTCAGTCTCTCTCTCTCTCTGTCTGTCAGTGTCTCTCTCTGTCTGTCAGTCTCTCTCTCACTCTGTCTGTCAGTATCTCTCTCTGTCTCTCAGTCTCTCTCTCTCTCTGTCTGTCATTGTCTCTCTCTGTCTGTCAGTATCTCTCTCTGTCTGTCAGTCTCTCTCTCTCTGTCTGTCAGTGTCTCTCTCTGTCTGTCAGTCTCTCTCTCACTCTGTCTGTCAGTCTCTCGCTCTCTCTCTCTGTCAGTGTCTCTCTCTCTCCCTCTCTGTCAGTGTGTCTGTCTCTCTCTCTGTCAGTCTCTCTCTCTCTCTCTCTGTCTCTCTGTCAGTGTCTCTCTCTCTCTCTGTCAGTGTCTCTCTCTCTCCCTCTGTCAGTCTCTCTCTCTCTCTCTCTCTGTCAGTGTCTCTCTCTCTCTCTCTCTCTGTCTGTCAGTCTCTCTCTCTCTCTCTGTCAGTGTCACTCTCTCTCTCTCTCCGTCAGTCTCTCTCTCTCTCTCTCTGTCAGTGTCTCCCTCTCTCTCTCTCTCTGTCAGTGTCTCTCTCTCTCTGTCTGTCAGTGTCTCTCTCTGTCTGTCAGTCTCTCTCTCACTCTGTCTGTCAGTGTCTCTCTCTGTCTGTCAGTCTCTCTCTCTCTCTGTCTGTCAGTCTCTCTCTCTCTGTCTGTCAGTGTCTCTCTCTCTCTGTCTGTCAGTGTCTCTCTCTGTCAGTCTCTCTCTCACTCTGTCTGTCAGTGTCTCTCTCTCTCTGTCAGTCTCTCTCTCTCACTCTCTGTCAGTGTCACTCTCTCTCTCTCTGTCAGTGTCTCACTCTCTCTCTCTGTCTGTCAGTGTCTCTCTCTCTATCTGTCTGTCAGTGTCTCTCTCTCTCTCTCTCTCTGTCAGTGTCTCTCTCTGTCAGTCTCTCTGTCTCTCTCTATCTCTCTGTCAGTTTCTCTCTCTCTCTCTCTGTCAATGTCTCTCTCTCTCTCTCTCTCTCTGTCTCTCTCTCTCTCTCTCTGTCAGTCTCTCTCTCTCTCTCTCTGTCTGTCATTGTCTCTCTCTGTCGGTCAGTCTCTCTCTCTCTGTCTGTCAGTGTCTCTCTCTGTCTGTCAGTCTCTCTCTCACTCTGTCTGTCAGTCTCTCGCTCTCTCTCTCCGTCAGTCTCTCTCTCTCTCTCTCTCTCTGTCTGTCAGTGTCTCTCTCTCTCTCTCTGTCAGTGTCTCTCTCTCTCTCTCTCTGTCACTGTCTCTCTCTCTCTTTCTGTCAGTGTCTCTCTCTCTCTGTCTGGCAGTCTCTCTCTCTCTCTCTGTCTGTCTGTCTGTCAGTGTCTCTCTCTCTTTCTGTCAGTGTCTCTCTCTCTCTGTCAGTGTGTCTCTCTCTCTGTCAGTGTCTCTCTCTGTCTCTCTCTCTCTGTCATTGTCTCTCTCTCTCTCTCTCTGTCAGTGTCTCTCTCTGTCTCTTTCTGTCGTTGTCTCTCTCTCTCTGTCCATCAATCTCTCTCTCTCTTTCTGTCAGTGTCTCTCTCTCTCTCTCTCTCTCTGTCAGTGTCTCTCTCTCTCTCTCTCTCTCTGTCAGAGTGTCTCTCTCTCTCTCTGTCAGTGTCTCTCTCTCTCTCTGTCAGTCTCTCTCTCTCTCTGCCTGTATCTCTCTCTCTCTGTCTGTCGTGTCTCTCTCCCTCTCTCTCTCTGTCAGTGTCTCTCTCTCTCGCTCTCTCTCTGTCAGTGTCTCTCTCTCTCTCTCTGTCAGTCTCTCTCGCTCTCTCTGTCAGTCTCTCTCTCTCTCTGTCAGTCTCTCTCTCTCGCTCTCTATGTCAGTCTCTCTCTCTCTCTCTGTCAGTGTCTCTCTCTCTCTCTCTCTCTCTCTGTCAGTGTCTCTCTCTCTCTCTCTCTGTCAGAGTCTCCGTCTCTCTCTCTCTGTCAGTGTCTCTCTCTCTATCAGTCTCTCTCTCTCTGTCAGTATCTCTCTCTCTTTCGCTCTCTTTCTGTCAGTGTCTCTCCCTCTCTCTCTCTCTGTCTGTCAGTGTCTCTCTCGCTCTCTGTCAGTGTCACTCTCTCTCTCTCTCTCTCTCTGTCAGTGTCTATCTCTCTCTTTCTTGCATTGTTTCTCTCTCTGTCTGTCAGTCCCTCTCTCTCTCTCTCTCTCTCTCTCTCTCTCAGTCAGTGTCTCTCTCTCACTCTATGTCTGTCAGTGTCTCTCTCTCTCTCTCTGTCAGTCTCTCTCTCTCTCTCTCTCTCTGTCAATGTCTCTCTCTATCTCCCTCTCTCTGTCAGTGTCTCTCTCTCTCTGTCAGTGTGTGTCTCTCTCTCTCTCCCTGTCAGTGTCTCTCTCTCTCTCTCTCTCTCCCTGTCAGTGTCTCTCTCTCTCTCTGTCTGTCAGTCTCTCTCTCTCTCTCTCTCTCTGTCAGTGTCTCTCTCTCTCTCTCTGTCAGTGTCTCACTCTCTGTCTGTCAGTGTCTCTCTCTCTCTGTCAGTGTGTGTCTCTCTCTCTCTCCCTGTCAGTGTCTCTCTCTCTCTGTCAGTGTGTGTCTCTCTCTCTCTCCCTGTCAGTGTGTCTCTCTCTCTGTCTCTCTCTCTGTCAGTGCTCTCTCTCTCTCTCTGTCTGTCAGTGTCTCTCTCTCTCTCTCTGTCAGTCTCTCTCTCTCTCTCTCTTTCTCTGTCAGTCTCTCTCTCTCTCTCTCTCTCTCTCTCTGTCAGTGTCTCCCTCTCTCTCTCTGTCAGTGTCTCTCTCTCTCTGTCTGTCAGTGTCTCTCTCTGTGTCAGTCTCTCTCTCTCTCTGTCTGTCAGTGTCTCTCTCTGTGTCAGTCTCTCTCTGTCTGTCTTTCAGTGTCTCTCTCTCTCTCTCGCTCTCTGTCAGTGTCTATCTCTCTCTCTCTCTGTCTGTCAGTGTCTCTCTCTGTCTGTCAGTCTCTCTCTCTCTCTGTCTGTCAGTGTCTCTCTCTGTCTGTCAGTCTCTCTCTCACTCTGTCTGTCAGTATCTCTCTCTGTCTCTCAGTCTCTCTGTCTCTCTGTCTGTCATTGTCTCTCTCTGTCTGTCAGTATCTCTCTCTGTCAGTCTCTCTCTCTCTGTCTGTCAGTGTCTCTCTCTGTCTGTCAGTCTCTCTCTCACTCTGTCTGTCAGTCTCTCGCTCTCTCTCTCTGTCAGTGTCTCTCTCTCTCCCTCTCTGTCAGTGTGTCTGTCTCTCTCTCTGTCAGTCTCTCTCTCTCTCTCTCTGTCTCTCTGTCAGTGTCTCTCTCTCTCTCTGTCAGTGTCTCTCTCTCTCCCTCTGTCAGTCTCTCTCTCTCTCTCTCTCTGTCAGTGTCTCTCTCTCTCTCTCTCTCTGTCTGTCAGTCTCTCTCTCTCTCTCTGTCAGTGTCACTCTCTCTCTCTCTCCGTCAGTCTCTCTCTCTCTCTCTCTGTCAGTGTCTCCCTCTCTCTCTCTCTCTGTCAGTGTCTCTCTCTCTCTGTCTGTCAGTGTCTCTCTCTGTCTGTCAGTCTCTCTCTCACTCTGTCTGTCAGTGTCTCTCTCTGTCTGTCAGTCTCTCTCTCTCTCTGTCTGTCAGTCTCTCTCTCTCTGTCTGTCAGTGTCTCTCTCTCTCTGTCTGTCAGTGTCTCTCTCTGTCAGTCTCTCTCTCACTCTGTCTGTCAGTGTCTCTCTCTCTCTGTCAGTCTCTCTCTCTCACTCTCTGTCAGTGTCACTCTCTCTCTCTCTGTCAGTGTCTCACTCTCTCTCTCTGTCTGTCAGTGTCTCTCTCTCTATCTGTCTGTCAGTGTCTCTCTCTCTCTCTCTCTCTCTCAGTGTCTCTCTCTGTCAGTCTCTCTGTCTCTCTCTATCTCTCTGTCAGTTTCTCTCTCTCTCTCTCTGTCAATGTCTCTCTCTCTCTCTCTCTCTCTGTCTCTCTCTCTCTCTCTCTGTCAGTCTCTCTCTCTCTCTCTGTCTGTCAGTGTCTCTCTCTGTCAGTGCCTCTCTCTCTCGCTCTCTCTCTGTCAGTGTCTCTCTCTCTCTCTCTCTGTGTGTCAGTGTCTCTCTCTCTCTCTCTCTGTCTGCCAGTGTCTCTCTCTCTCTCTGTCTGCCAGTGTCTCTCTCTCTCTCTCTATGTCAGTCTCTCTCTCTCTCTCTCTGTCTGTCAGTGTCTCTCTCTCTCTCTCTCTGTCAGTGTCTCTCTCTCTCTCTCTCTGTCTGTCAGTGTCTTTCTCTCTCTCTGTCTGTCAGTGTCTCTCTCTCTCTCTGTCAGTGTCTCTCTCTCTCTCTCTCTCTGGCAGTGTCTCTCTGTCTCTTTCTGGCATTGTTTCTCTCTCTGTCTGTCAGTCTCTCTCTATCTCTCTCTCTCTCTCTCTCTGTCTGTCAGTGTCTCTCTCTCTGTCTATCAGTCTCTCTCTCTTTCTGTCAGTGTCTCTCTCTCTGTCAGTGTCTCTCTCTGTCTCTCTCTCTCTCTCTCTGTCAGTTTCTCTCTCTCTCTGTCAGTGTCTCTCTCTCTCTCTCTCTCTTTCAGTGTCTCTCTCTCTCTCTCTCTCTGTCAGTCTCTCTCTCTCTCTCTCTCTGTCTGTCAGTGTCTCTCTCTGTCAGTGTCTCTCTCTCTCGCTCTCTCTCTGTGTCTCTCTCTCTCTCTCTCTCTGTCAGTGTCTCTCTCTCTCTCTCTGTCTGTCAGTCTCTCTCTCACTCTGTCTGTCAGTGTCTCTCTCTGTCTGTCAGTCTCTCTCTCTCTGTCTGTCAGTGTCTCTCTCTGTCTGTCAGTCTCTCTCTCTCTGTCTGTCAGTGTCTCTCTCTCTCTCTCTGTCTGTCATTGTCTCTCTCTGTCTGTCAGTATCTCTCTCTGTCTGTCAGTCTCTCTCTCTCTGTCTGTCAGTGTCTCTCTCTGTCTGTCAGTCTCTCTCTCACTCTGTCTGTCAGTCTCTCGCTCTCTCTCTCCGTCAGTCTCTCTCTCTCTCTCTCTCTCTGTCTGTCAGTGTCTCTCTCTCTCTCTCTGTCAGTGTCTCTCTCTCTCTCTCTCTGTCACTGTCTCTCTCTCTCTTTCTGTCAGTGTCTCTCTCTCTCTGTCTGGCAGTCTCTCTCTCTCTCTCTCTGTCTGTCTGTCTGTCAGTGTCTCTCTCTCTTTCTGTCAGTGTCTCTCTCTCTCTGTCAGTGTGTCTCTCTCTCTGTCAGTGTCTCTCTCTGTCTCTCTCTCTCTGTCATTGTCTCTCTCTCTCTCTCTCTGTCAGTGTCTCTCTCTGTCTCTTTCTGTCGTTGTCTCTCTCTCTCTGTCCATCAATCTCTCTCTCTCTTTCTGTCAGTGTCTCTCTCTCTCTCTCTCTCTCTGTCAGTGTCTCTCTCTCTCTCTCTCTCTCTGTCAGAGTGTCTCTCTCTCTCTCTGTCAGTGTCTCTCTCTCTCTCTGTCAGTCTCTCTCTCTCTCTGCCTGTATCTCTCTCTCTCTGTCTGTCGTGTCTCTCTCCCTCTCTCTCTCTGTCAGTGTCTCTCTCTCTCGCTCTCTCTCTGTCAGTGTCTCTCTCTCTCTCTCTGTCAGTCTCTCTCTCTCGCTCTCTATGTCAGTCTCTCTCTCTCTCTCTGTCAGTGTCTCTCTCTCTCTCTCTCTCTCTCTGTCAGTGTCTCTCTCTCTCTCTCTCTGTCAGAGTCTCCGTCTCTCTCTCTCTGTCAGTGTCTCTCTCTCTATCAGTCTCTCTCTCTCTGTCAGTATCTCTCTCTCTTTCGCTCTCTTTCTGTCAGTGTCTCTCCCTCTCTCTCTCTCTGTCTGTCAGTGTCTCTCTCGCTCTCTGTCAGTGTCACTCTCTCTCTCTCTCTCTCTCTGTCAGTGTCTATCTCTCTCTTTCTTGCATTGTTTCTCTCTCTGTCTGTCAGTCCCTCTCTCTCTCTCTCTCTCTCTCTCTCTCTCAGTCAGTGTCTCTCTCTCACTCTATGTCTGTCAGTGTCTCTCTCTCTCTCTCTGTCAGTCTCTCTCTCTCTCTCTCTCTCTGTCAATGTCTCTCTCTATCTCCCTCTCTCTGTCAGTGTCTCTCTCTCTCTGTCAGTGTGTGTCTCTCTCTCTCTCCCTGTCAGTGTCTCTCTCTCTCTCTCTCTCTCCCTGTCAGTGTCTCTCTCTCTCTCTGTCTGTCAGTCTCTCTCTCTCTCTCTCTCTGTCAGTGTCTCTCTCTCTCTCTCTGTCAGTGTCTCACTCTCTGTCTGTCAGTGTCTCTCTCTCTCTGTCAGTGTGTGTCTCTCTCTCTCTCCCTGTCAGTGTCTCTCTCTCTCTGTCAGTGTGTGTCTCTCTCTCTCTCCCTGTCAGTGTCTCTCTCTCTGTCTCTGTCAGTGTCTCTCTCTCTCTGTCAGTGTGTGTCTCTCTCTCTCTCCCTGTCAGTGTGTCTCTCTCTCTCTCTCTCTCTCTGTCAGTGCTCTCTCTCTCTCTCTGTCTGTCAGTGTCTCTCTCTCTCTCTCTGTCAGTCTCTCTCTCTCTCTCTCTTTCTCTGTCAGTCTCTCTCTCTCTCTCTCTCTCTCTCTCTGTCAGTGTCTCCCTCTCTCTCTCTGTCAGTGTCTCTCTCTCTCTGTCTGTCAGTGTCTCTCTCTGTGTCAGTCTCTCTCTCTCTCTGTCTGTCAGTGTCTCTCTCTGTGTCAGTCTCTCTCTGTCTGTCTTTCAGTGTCTCTCTCTCTCTCTCGCTCTCTGTCAGTGTCTATCTCTCTCTCTCTCTGTCTGTCAGTGTCTCTCTCTGTCTGTCAGTCTCTCTCTCTCTCTGTCTGTCAGTGTCTCTCTCTGTCTGTCAGTCTCTCTCTCACTCTGTCTGTCAGTATCTCTCTCTGTCTCTCAGTCTCTCTCTCTCTCTGTCTGTCATTGTCTCTCTCTGTCTGTCAGTATCTCTCTCTGTCTGTCAGTCTCTCTCTCTCTGTCTGTCAGTGTCTCTCTCTGTCTGTCAGTCTCTCTCTCACTCTGTCTGTCAGTCTCTCGCTCTCTCTCTCTGTCAGTGTCTCTCTCTCTCCCTCTCTGTCAGTGTGTCTGTCTCTCTCTCTGTCAGTCTCTCTCTCTCTCTCTCTGTCTCTCTGTCAGTGTCTCTCTCTCTCTCTGTCAGTGTCTCTCTCTCTCCCTCTGTCAGTCTCTCTCTCTCTCTCTCTCTGTCAGTGTCTCTCTCTCTCTCTCTCTCTGTCTGTCAGTCTCTCTCTCTCTCTCTGTCAGTGTCACTCTCTCTCTCTCTCCGTCAGTCTCTCTCTCTCTCTCTCTGTCAGTGTCTCCCTCTCTCTCTCTCTCTGTCAGTGTCTCTCTCTCTCTGTCTGTCAGTGTCTCTCTCTGTCTGTCAGTCTCTCTCTCACTCTGTCTGTCAGTGTCTCTCTCTGTCTGTCAGTCTCTCTCTCTCTCTGTCTGTCAGTCTCTCTCTCTCTGTCTGTCAGTGTCTCTCTCTCTCTGTCTGTCAGTGTCTCTCTCTGTCAGTCTCTCTCTCACTCTGTCTGTCAGTGTCTCTCTCTCTCTGTCAGTCTCTCTCTCTCACTCTCTGTCAGTGTCACTCTCTCTCTCTCTGTCAGTGTCTCACTCTCTCTCTCTGTCTGTCAGTGTCTCTCTCTCTATCTGTCTGTCAGTGTCTCTCTCTCTCTCTCTCTCTGTCAGTGTCTCTCTCTGTCAGTCTCTCTGTCTCTCTCTATCTCTCTGTCAGTTTCTCTCTCTCTCTCTCTGTCAATGTCTCTCTCTCTCTCTCTCTCTCTGTCTCTCTCTCTCTCTCTCTGTCAGTCTCTCTCTCTCTCTCTCTGTCTGTCAGTGTCTCTCTCTGTCAGTGCCTCTCTCTCTCGCTCTCTCTCTGTCAGTGTCTCTCTCTCTCTCTCTGTGTGTGTCAGTGTCTCTCTCTCTCTCTCTCTGTCTGCCAGTGTCTCTCTCTCTCTCTGTCTGCCAGTGTCTCTCTCTCTCTCTCTATGTCAGTCTCTCTCTCTCTCTCTCTGTCTGTCAGTGTCTCTCTCTCTCTCTCTCTGTCAGTGTCTCTCTCTCTCTCTCTCTGTCTGTCAGTGTCTTTCTCTCTCTCTGTCTGTCAGTGTCTCTCTCTCTCTCTGTCAGTGTCTCTCTCTCTCTCTCTCTCTGGCAGTGTCTCTCTGTCTCTTTCTGGCATTGTTTCTCTCTCTGTCTGTCAGTCTCTCTCTATCTCTCTCTCTCTCTCTCTCTGTCTGTCAGTGTCTCTCTCTCTGTCTATCAGTCTCTCTCTCTTTCTGTCAGTGTCTCTCTCTCTGTCAGTGTCTCTCTCTGTCTCTCTCTCTCTCTCTCTGTCAGTTTCTCTCTCTCTCTGTCAGTGTCTCTCTCTCTCTCTCTCTCTTTCAGTGTCTCTCTCTCTCTCTCTCTCTGTCAGTCTCTCTCTCTCTCTCTCTCTGTCTGTCAGTGTCTCTCTCTGTCAGTGTCTCTCTCTCTCGCTCTCTCTCTGTGTGTCTCTCTCTCTCTCTCTCTGTCAGTGTCTCTCTCTCTCTCTCTGTCTGTCAGTGTCTCTCTCTCTCTCTCTTCAGTGTCTCTCTCTCTCTCTCTGTCTGTCAGTCTCTCTCTCACTCTGTCTGTCAGTGTCTCTCTCTGTCTGTCAGTCTCTCTCTCTCTGTCTGTCAGTGTCTCTCTCTGTCAGTCTCTCTCTCACTCTGTCTGTCAGTGTCTCTCTCTGTCTGTCAGTCTCTCTCTCACTCTCTCTGTCAGTGTCTCTCTCTGTCTGTCAGTCTCTCTCTCTCTGTCTGTCAGTGTCTCTCTCAGTCTGTCAGTCTCTCTCTCACTCTGTGTGTCAGTGTCTCTCTCTCTCTGTCAGTCTCTCTCTCTCACTCTCTGTCAGTGTCACTCTCTCTCTCTCAGTCAGTGTCTCTCTCTCTCTGTCAGTGTCTCTCTCTTTGTCTGTCAGTGTCTCTCTCTCTCTCTCTGTCAGTGTCTCTCTCTTTGTCTGTCAGTTTCTCTCTCTCTCTCTGTCAGTCTCTCTCTCTCTCTCTCTGTCTCTCTGTCAGTGTCTCTCTCTCTCTCTGTCAGTGTCTCTCTCTCTCCCTCTGTCAGTCTCTCTCTCTCTCTCTCTCTGTCAGTGTCTCTCTCTCTCTCTCTCTCTGTCTGTCAGTCTCTCTCTCTCTCTCTGTCAGTGTCACTCTCTCTCTCTCTCCGTCAGTCTCTCTCTCTCTCTCTCTGTCAGTGTCTCCCTCTCTCTCTCTCTCTGTCAGTGTCTCTCTCTCTCTGTCTGTCAGTGTCTCTCTCTGTCTGTCAGTCTCTCTCTCACTCTGTCTGTCAGTGTCTCTCTCTGTCTGTCAGTCTCTCTCTCTCTCTGTCTGTCAGTCTCTCTCTCTCTGTCTGTCAGTGTCTCTCTCTCTCTGTCTGTCAGTGTCTCTCTCTGTCAGTCTCTCTCTCACTCTGTCTGTCAGTGTCTCTCTCTCTCTGTCAGTCTCTCTCTCTCACTCTCTGTCAGTGTCACTCTCTCTCTCTCTGTCAGTGTCTCACTCTCTCTCTCTGTCTGTCAGTGTCTCTCTCTCTATCTGTCTGTCAGTGTCTCTCTCTCTCTCTCTCTCTGTCAGTGTCTCTCTCTGTCAGTCTCTCTGTCTCTCTCTATCTCTCTGTCAGTTTCTCTCTCTCTCTCTCTGTCAATGTCTCTCTCTCTCTCTCTCTCTCTGTCTCTCTCTCTCTCTCTCTGTCAGTCTCTCTCTCTCTCTCTCTGTCTGTCAGTGTCTCTCTCTGTCAGTGCCTCTCTCTCTCGCTCTCTCTCTGTCAGTGTCTCTCTCTCTCTCTCTCTGTGTGTCAGTGTCTCTCTCTCTCTCTCTCTGTCTGCCAGTGTCTCTCTCTCTCTCTGTCTGCCAGTGTCTCTCTCTCTCTCTCTATGTCAGTCTCTCTCTCTCTCTTCTGTCTGTCAGTGTCTCTCTCTCTCTCTCTCTGTCAGTGTCTCTCTCTCTCTCTCTCTGTCTGTCAGTGTCTTTCTCTCTCTCTGTCTGTCAGTGTCTCTCTCTCTCTCTGTCAGTGTCTCTCTCTCTCTCTCTCTCTGGCAGTGTCTCTCTGTCTCTTTCTGGCATTGTTTCTCTCTCTGTCTGTCAGTCTCTCTCTATCTCTCTCTCTCTCTCTCTCTGTCTGTCAGTGTCTCTCTCTCTGTCTATCAGTCTCTCTCTCTTTCTGTCAGTGTCTCTCTCTCTGTCAGTGTCTCTCTCTGTCTCTCTCTCTCTCTCTCTGTCAGTTTCTCTCTCTCTCTGTCAGTGTCTCTCTCTCTCTCTCTCTCTTTCAGTGTCTCTCTCTCTCTCTCTCTCTGTCAGTCTCTCTCTCTCTCTCTCTCTGTCTGTCAGTGTCTCTCTCTGTCAGTGTCTCTCTCTCTCGCTCTCTCTCTGTGTCTCTCTCTCTCTCTCTCTCTGTCAGTGTCTCTCTCTCTCTCTCTGTCTGTCAGTGTCTCTCTCTCTCTCTCTTCAGTGTCTCTCTCTCTCTCTCTGTCTGTCAGTCTCTCTCTCACTCTGTCTGTCAGTGTCTCTCTCTGTCTGTCAGTCTCTCTCTCTCTGTCTGTCAGTGTCTCTCTCTGTCAGTCTCTCTCTCACTCTGTCTGTCAGTGTCTCTCTCTGTCTTGTCAGTCTCTCTCTCACTCTCTCTGTCAGTGTCTCTCTCTGTCTGTCAGTCTCTCTCTCTCTGTCTGTCAGTGTCTCTCTCAGTCTGTCAGTCTCTCTCTCACTCTGTGTGTCAGTGTCTCTCTCTCTCTGTCAGTCTCTCTCTCTCACTCTCTGTCAGTGTCACTCTCTCTCTCTCAGTCAGTGTCTCTCTCTCTCTGTCAGTGTCTCTCTCTTTGTCTGTCAGTGTCTCTCTCTCTCTCTCTGTCAGTGTCTCTCTCTTTGTCTGTCAGTTTCTCTCTCTCTCTCTGACAGTCTCTCTCTCTCTCTCTCTCTCTGTCAGTGTCTCTCTATCATTCTCTCTCTCTCTGTCAGTGTCTCTCTCTCTTTCTCTCTCTCTCTGTCAATGTCTCTCTCTCTCTCCCTCTGTCAGTGTCTCTCTCTCTCTCTCTCAGTCAGTGTCTCTCTCCGTCTCTCTCTCTCTCTGTCTGTCAGTGTCTCTCTCTCTCTCTCTGTCAGTGTCTCTCTCTCTCTCTGTCAGTCTCTCTCTCTCTCTCTCTGTCTGTCAGTGTCTCTCTCTCTCTCTCTGTCAGTGTCTCTCTCTCTCTCTCTCTGTCTGTCAGTGTCTCTCTCTCTCTCTGTCTGTCAGTGTCTCTCTCTCTCTCAGTGTCTCTCTCTGTCTCTCTCTCTCTCTCTGTCAGTGTCTCTCTCTCTCTCTCTCTGTCTGTCTGTGTGCCCTCTCTCTCTCTCTCTGTCAGTGTCTCTCTCTCTCTCTCTCTCTCTGTCAGTCTCTCTCTCTCTCTCTCTCTCTCTCTGTCAGTGCTCTCTGTCTCTCTCTGCATCTCTCTCTCTGTCTGTAGGCTCTCTCTCTTCCTCTTCTCTCTCTCTGTCTGTCAGTGTCTCTCTCTCTGTCTATCAGTCTCTCTCTCTTTCTGTCAGGTGTCTCTCTCTCTGTCTCTCTCTCTCTTCTCTCTTCTCTCTCTCTGTCAGTTTCTCTCTCTCTCTGTCAGTGTCTCTCTCTCTCCTCTGCTCAGTGTCTCTCTCTCTCTCCTATCAGTCTCTCTCTCTCTCTCTCTCTGTCTGTCAGTGCCTCTCTCTGTCAGTGTCTCTCTCTCTCGCTCTCTCTCTGTGTCTCTCGCTCTCTCTCTCTCTGTCAGTGTCTCTCTCTCTCTCTCTCTGTCTGTCAGTGTCTCTCTCTCTCTCTCTCTTCAGTGTCTCTCTCTCTCTCTCTGTCTGTCAGTCTCTCTCTCACTCTGTCTGTCAGTGTCTCTCTCTGTCTGTCAGTCTCTCTCTGTCTGTCTGTCAGTGTCTCTCTCTGTCTGTCAGTCTCTCTCTCACTCTGTGTGTCAGTGTCACTCTCTCTCTGTCAGTCTCTCTCTCTCACTCTCTGTCAGTGTCACTCTCTCTCTCTCTCTGTCAGTGTCTCTCTCTCCTCTGTC
>NC_092007.1:6164489-6231498 GCF_044704955.1 Pristiophorus japonicus | reverse complement strand
CTCCCCCCATATACTTGTCCAGCCTCCCCTTAAATGCCTCGATACTATTCGCCTCAACCCCTCCCTGTGGGAGCGCGCTCCACATTCTCACCCCTCTCTGGGTAAAGAAGTTTCTCCTGAATTCCCCATTGGGTTTCTTGCTGACGATCTTATATTGATGGCCTCTAGTTATGCTCTTCCCCACAAGTGGGAACATTCTCTCTGTATCCACTCAATCAAAACCTTTCAGCATTTTAAAGACCTCTATTGGCTCACCCCTCAACCTTCTGTTTTCAAGAGAAAAGAGACCCAGCCTGTTCATCCTTTCCTGATATGTACACCCTCACAGTTCTGGTATAATTGTTGTAAATCTTCTTTGCACCCTCTCCAGTGCCTCTATATCCTTTTTATAATATGGCGACCAGAACTGCATACAGTGCTCCAAGTGTGGTCTAACCCAGGTATATGGAGACCAGAACTGTACACAGTGCTCCAAGTGTGGTCCAACCCAGGTATATGGAGACCAGAACTGTGCACAGTGCTCCAAGTGTGGTCCAACCCAGGTATATGGAGACCAGAACTGTACACAGTGCTCCAAGTGTGGTCCAACCCAGGTATATGGAGACCAGAACTGTACACAGTGCTCCAAGTGTGGTCTAACCCAGGTATATGGAGACCAGAACTGTACACAGTGCTCCAAGTGTGTTCTAACCCAGGTATATGGAGACCAGAACTGTACACAGTGCTCCAAGTGTGTTCTAACCAAGGTTTGATACAGGTTTAGTATAACTTCCCTATTTTTCAATTCTATCCCTCTAGAAATAAACCCTAGTTCTTGGTTTGCTTTTTTATGGCCTTGTTAACCTGTGTCACAACTTTTAGCGATGTGTGTATTTGTACTCCGAGATCCCTTTGTTCCTCTGTCTCACCCTCCAAGTAATAACTGACATCCCTATTTTTCTTACCAAAATGCAATATTTCACATTTATCTGTGTGTGCCAAGGAGATGCCCATTCTGCAACTTTATTAATGTAATGTTATTCATGTATGGTCGGAAGAATAGAAAAACTGAATATTTTTTCAATGGTAAGAAACCTTTAAAATGTTGGTGTTCAGGGAGATTTGTGTGACCTTGTGCAAGAGACACAGAACGCGAGATTTGCAGGTACAGCAAGCAATGAGGAAGGCAAATGACATGTTGGCCTTTATTACAAAGGGGGTTGGAGTATAACAGTAAGGAAGTCTTGCTACAACTGTACAGGGTCTTGGTGAGACCACACCTGGAGCACTGTGCACAGTTTGGGTCTCCGTATCAGAGGAAGGATATATTTGCTTTGGAGGCAGTGCAACGAAGGTTCACCGGACTGATTCCTGGGATCAGAGGGCTGTCTTATGATAAGAGATTGAGTAGAATGGGCCTGTACTCCCTGGGGTTTAGAAAGATATACTTGCCTTATAGGGAGTGCAACAAAGGTGCACCAGACTGATTCCTGTGAGGGGGAGTGGGGCTTATCCTATGAGGAGAGATTGAGCAGACTAGGCCGATATTCTCTAGTGTTTAGAAGAATGAGAGGTGATCTCATTGAAACATACAACATTCTCACAGGGTTTGACAGGGTAGATACAGGGAGGGTGTTTCCCCCCCGGGGCTGGGGAGTCACGAACCAGGGGTCACACAGTCTCAGGATAAGGGGTCGGCCATTGAGGACTGAGATGAGGAGGAATTTCTTCACTCAGAGGGGGGGGTGAATCTTTGCGATTCTCAGAGGGCTGTGGAGGCTGAGTCCCTGAATATATTCGAAGCTGAGATTGCTAGATTTTTGCACACGAGGGGAATCGAGGGATCGGGCGGGAAGGTGGAGTTGAGGCCGATGATCAGCCCATGATCGTATTGAATGGCGGAGCAGGCTCGAGGGGCCGAATGGCCGACTCCTGCTCCATATTCTTCTGTCCTCCTGTAATGAGCTGGGGTCCTGCTCAGTGTGGAATATTGTTGAATCAGCTTTCGTGTCGGAACGTCGCAACTTGGTTTGATGTCTGAAATCATTTCCGTTTCCCATGGAAAAGGGAACCGGCCACTTCTCCATTTGTTGTCTCAGGGCCGGTTGTGGGGCACTGGCTGCTGGCCGATGTTCAAATTATCCGCAATCAGATGCGCCTCTGCGCTCTGGGTGCATCATTGTTGGGAAGGAGCAGGCAGGGGACCGTGAGCGAGCGCTCCACAAGGAGTTAGCATGGAGGAGCTCCCCATGAGCAGCGCCGGTCAGTAATTCCATGGGGACGAGAGTCCTGGTTCTGTCCTGCCGCATGCCCGCCTTTCACGGAGATTGGGATTGAAGCACAGCCAACAGCTCGAGAGTTCTGGGCCGCAATCGGATGGGTGCTGTCTTCCTCTGGCTGCTCAGTCCCTCCGTAATTTTATCCGAGCGTAATTCATACGCATCCGCAGCCTAACCGCTTAGCGTCTGCCGGCCAAGGGGCAGGGGCGGGGTAAATCCCGGCATCGGAGGAAGAACGTTTCAACGGTTGCAATTCCAGTGCACGGAGCGCCTGCAATGAGTTTCACCGCCCCCGTTTTGCTTTGCGTGCTGGCTGTGTCGACAGGTAGGTTCTGCTGACCCGGATCAGCACAGGAGGTACTCCGCAACACGGGCGCTGGTGGCTATTCTGTCAATATTATCGGTGATTACTCAGGCTCAACGATATACTCGTGAGGGGCGTTTCAGGAGTGAGAGGCACGCAGACACGAAGATTCCCTCTGCTGCGACCTCAGCCAATTCGCACTGAAACCCACCACCCCACTTCCCTTTTCAGCGGCCCATCAACTCAGGAGGAGAGACACACGGCGAGTTAAGTTCGGAGCAGAGACCACACAAGTTGGGGTGGTGCTCCCTAGAATTTAGAAGGTTGACGGGTGATCCGATCAAAGCCTTTATGATATACGTCAGGGTCAGCTGTGGCTCAGTAGGTAGCACTCTCGCCTCTGGGTCACAAGGTTGTGGGTTCAAGTCCCACTCCAGGGACTCGAGCACATAAGTCGAGGCTGATACTCCCAGTGCAGTGCTGAGGGAGCGCCGCAATGTCGGAGGGGCAGTGCTGAGGGAGCGCCGCACTGTCGGAGGGGCAGTGCTGAGGGAGCGCCGCACTGTCGGAGGGGCAGTGCTGAGGGAGCGCCGCACTGTCGGAGGGGCAGTGCTGAGGGAGCGCCGCACTGTCGGAGGGGCAGTGCTGAGGGAGCGCCGCACTGTCGGAGGGGCAGTGCTGAGGGAGCGCCGCACTGTCGGAGGGGCAGTGCTGAGGGAGCGCCGCACTGTCGGAGGGGCAGTGCTGAGGGAGCGCCGCACTGTCGGAGGGGCAGTGCTGAGGGAGCGCCGCACTGTCGGAGGGGCAGTTCTGAGGGAGCGCCGCACTGTCGGAGGGGCAGTGCTGAGGGAGCGCCGCACTGTCGGAGGGGCAGTGCTGAGGGAGCGCCGCACTGTCGGAGGGGCAGTGCTGAGGGAGCGCCGCACTGTCGGAGGGGCAGTGCTGAGGGAGCGCCGCACTGTCGGAGGGGCAGTGCTGAGGGAGCGCCGCACTGTCGGAGGGGCAGTTCTGAGGGAGCGCCGCACTGTCGGAGGGGCAGTGCTGAGGGAGCGCCGCACTGTCGGAGGGGCAGTGCTGAGGGAGCGCCGCACTGTCGGAGGGGCAGTGCTGAGGGAGCGCCGCACTGTCGGAGGGGCAGTGCTGAGGGAGCGCCGCACTGTCGGAGGGGCAGTGCTGAGGGAGCGCCGCACTGTCGGAGGGGCAGTGCTGAGGGAGCGCCGCACTGTCGGAGGGGCAGTGCTGAGGGAGCGCCGCACTGTCGGAGGGGCAGTGCTGAGGGAGCGCCGCACTGTCGGAGGGGCAGTGCTGAGGGAGCGCCGCACTGTCGGAGCAGTACTGAGGGAGCACCGCACTGTCGGAGAGGCAGTACTGAGGGAGCGCCGCACTGTCGGAGGGGCAGTACTGAGGGAGCACTGCACTGTCGGAGAGGCAGTACTGAGGGAGCACTGCACTGTCGGTGGGGCAGTACTGAGGGAGCACCGCACTGTCGGAGGGGCAGTACTGAGGGAGCACTGCACTGTCAGAGGGGCAGTACTGAGGGAGCACTGCACTGTCAGAAGTGCTGTCTTTTGGATGAGACGTTAAACCGAGGCCCCGTCTGCTCTCTCTGGTGGATGCAAAATATCCCACGGCTCTATTTCGTAGAAGAGCAGGGGGAGTTCTCCCCGGTGTCCTGGGGCCAATATTTATCCCTCAATTGACATAACAAAAACAAATGACCTGGTCATTATCGCATTGCCGTGTGTGGGAGCTTGCTGTGCGCAAATTGGCTGCCGCGTTTCCCACAATACAACAGTGACCGCACTCCAAAAGGTATTTCATTGGCTGCAAAGAGCTTTGAGACGTCCGGTGGTTGTGAAAGGCGCTATTTAAATGCAAGTCTTTTTTTCTTCCTATTTGTGGTGTATTATCTGAGCCCTTCATGCCTTTTACATACTTCAGTAGCTTGTGACTATGACGAAATTAAAGTCATTGCAATAGCAGAATTGAAAGTGTTGTCACTTCCAAACCATGGGACGTGTTGCTACTAAATACAGATATAATATCTGGGGCAGAGACAATGTGGTTGTTTCAGGAGCAGAAGTGCTCTGCGATACAGTCACCACAACAATAGCAACCTGCATTTATAAAGCGCCTTTAACATTGCAAGGCACTTCACAGGAGCAATTCTCAAACAGAATTTGACCCCGAGCCACATGAGGAGATATTGGGGCAGGGGACCTGAAGCTGGGTTGAAGAGGTCGGTATTGAGGCAAAGGCAAAAGCTACTGAAATCTGAAACGATAAGACAGAGAACGCTGGAAATACTCAGCCTTGGAGCGAGAGGCAGGGTTAACCTTTCAGCTCTGTGACGTTTGGTCAGAACTGGAAAACGTCCGAGGTGTGACAGGGTGCGGAGGCAGGGAAAGGAGGGGAGGGGAGGGAAGATCTGTGATCGGGTGGAGGGCAGGAGAGATTAAATGACAAAAGGGATTGGCAAAGGGGCAGGTAATGAAATAAAAGGTGGGTCTGGAGCAGGTGTAAATGGGAATGGCAGAACCATCAACAACTGCCTTCCGAAAACATGAGGAGCGAGGTTATGATCTGAAATTGTTGAGTGCAGAAGGCTGAAAAATATCCCTGCGGCAGGAATTGTAAAATAAGGGCAGTGAGAGCAAGTGAATGAAACCCGTTCCCAGAAACTCCAAGGCCAGCCGTTCTGTATTACCTTTTGCTCATCTTGTTTTTTTATTTCAAAATATACTTTATTCATAAAAAAATCTGTACAGTACATTCAGAGGCATTTCAGTACATTTAGCTGCAGTCAGCAATCCCATACACTATATCTGGGTTTCAGTTCAAGTGCAATTCGGTCCAATAAACGGGATACATTGTAGTACATTCACACAAATTACGTTTCATGTGTCACTATACAGTGCCCAGAATGGGTGACGGTACATTTATATTTTTCTTTTCAAACATGCATTTCGTAACATACCTTGCATTGTACATGGTACTACATAGGTGTTTACAGATTTGGTGCTCCATGTACACAAAAAGGAAGTTACAAGTACAGCCCGAGGGGAGTTTTATACTGATTCCATCCCCGGGGTTTCCCGTGGCAGAAGGGCTTTAAACTGTGGCCCTTCCCCACCGTGCCTTTGCGGCGTCTGCACCAATTTTCAGTGCGTCCCTCAGCACGTAGTCCTGGATCTTGTATTGCGCCAGTCTGCAACACGCAGACGTGGACATCTCCTTGCTCTGGAAGACCAGCAAGTTTCGGCAAGACCAAAGGGCGTCTTTGACCGAGTTGATGGCCCTCCAGCAGCAGGTGATGTCTGTCTCGGTGTGTGTCCCTGGGAACAGCCCGTAGAGCACAGAGTCCTGTGTTACGGAGCTGCTCGGGATGAACCTCGACAGCAACCACTGCATCTCCTTCCAGACCTGCCTTGCGAAGGCGCAATCCTGAAGGAGATGGGTGACAGTCTCGTCCGCCCCGCAGCCGGCCCGGGGGCACCGTGCCGTGCTGCTGAGACGTCGGCTGTGCATGAACACTCTGACGGGTAGGGCCCCCCTCACCGCCAACCAAGTTACGTCTTGGTGCTTGTGTGAAAGCTCTGGCGATGAGACGTTCTGCCAAATAAGTTCGACAGTCCGCTCAGGGAACCACCCGACAGGGTCCACCATCTCCTTCTTTTGTAGGGCGTCCAGGACCTTACGTGCTGACCACTGCTTTATGGTCTTGTGGTCAAAGGGGTTTCTTGTGAGGAACTTTCCCACGAAGGACAGGTGGACAGGCATGGTCCAACTGGTGGGGGTGTTTCGCGGCAGCGTGGCCAGACCCATCCTTCTCAACACCGGGGACAGGTAGAACCTCAGCACCTAGTGACACTTGGTGTTTGCGTACCGGGGGTCTGTGCACAGCTTGATGCAGCCGCACACAAAGGTGGCCATCAGGATGAGGGCCACGTTCAGAACGTCCTTTCCTCCACTGTCCAGAGATTTGTACATCGTGTCTCTGCGGACACGGTCCATTTTGGACCTCCAGACAAAGTGGAAGACGGCCCGGGTGACTGCCGCGGCACAGGAGCGAGAGATGGGCCAGACCTGTGCCACGTGTAGCAACACCGAGAGCACCTCGCTCCTGATGACCAGGTTCTTTCCTGCCATGGAGAGGGAGCGCATCTTCCACCATCCCAGTTTCTGTCTGACCTTGGCGATACCCTCATCCCAGTTTTTGGCGCACGCCCCGTCCGCTCTGAACCATATTCCCAACACCTTCAGGTAATCTGGCTTAACGGTGAAGGGTATAAAGGATCGGTCGGTCCAGTTGCCAAAGAACATGGCCTCGCTCTTGCTGCGATTGACCTTTGCTCCCGAGGCCAGTTCAAACTGGTCGCAGATTGTGAGCAATCTGCGGACCGACTGCGGATCTGAGCAAAAGATGGCGACATCGTCCATGTACAGGGAGGTCTTGACCTGAGCGCCTCCGCTGCCTGGGATCGTCACCCCTCTAATGCCCGCATCCTTTCTGATGGACCCGGCAAAGGGCTCGATACAACACACAAACAAGACAGAGGAGAGGGGACAGCCTTGCCTGACTCCAGATCTGATCGGAAAGCTTTCAGTTTCCCCACCCGTTGATTAGAACTGTGCTACTAATGTCTGTGTAGAGCAGTTGGATCCAATTGCGGATACCCTCCCCAAACCCCATTTTGGAGAGCATGTCCATCAGGTACGTGTGCGATATCCTGTCAAAGGCCTTCTCCTGGTCTAAGCTGATTAAGCAGGTGTCCACCCTCCTGTCCCGCACGTAGGCGATCGTATCTCTGAGTAGCGCGAGGCTATCAGAGACCTTCCTGCCAGGTACAGCGCAGGTCTGGTCCGGGTGAATCACCAGCTCCAGAGCAGACTTGACCCTGTTGGCGATGACCTTTGACAGGATCTTATAGTCCACATTGACCAGCGAAATGGGCCGCCAGTTTTTGATTTCCTCCCTCTCCCCCTTCTGCTTGTAGATGAGGGTGATGATGCCTTTCCTCATCGATTCTGACATGCTGCCGGCCAGAAACATACCCCCGTACACTTCCAGCAGGTCCGGGCCTATCCAGTCCCACAGAGCCGAGTACAACTCGACCGGTAAGCCGTCGCTTCCGGGAGTTTTACTCGTCTCGAAGGACCGGACGGTCTTTGTCAGCTCGTCCAGGGTTAGCGGGTGGTCCAGACTCTCCGGCTCGCTGTCGTCTAAGAACTCCGAAATAGACGACAGGAAAGACTGGGAGGCCGCTCGGTCTGTGGGCTTGACGTCGTACAGCCTGGCATAGAAGGATTTGCTGATCCTCAGCGTGTCAGGCTGCGAAGACGTCACAGAACCGTCTTCTTCCTTTAGGCTGGTGATCACAGAGCTCCCCCTGTGTACCTTCTGGAAGAAGAAACGCGAACACGTCTCATCCTGCTCGACGGAGCGGACTCTGGATCGGAAGATGATTTTGGAGGACTCTGAGGCAAAGAGCGAGGCTTGCTGGCCCTTCACCTCTTCGAGTTCCTCCGCGACATCGACCCCCATCGACTGCAGCAGGAGCAGGTTTTGCATATTCGTCTGGAGTTGGGACAATTCCCTCTGTCTCCCTCTCGCCTCCTGAACACCTTTGAGGATGAAGAACCTCTTGATGTTCGTCTTGATTGTTTCCCACCAGTGCATCGGGGAATCGCAGAGGGGTTTTACGGTTCTCCAACCTTTGTAATCCCTCTTGAGTTCCTCCACGTTTTCCGGAGTCAACAGTTTCACGTTGAGCTTCCATATCCCTCTGCCAACTTTCTGGTTTTCCTGTGGGCGACAGTCGGCCAGTAGGAGGCAGTGGTCAGAGAAGAACACCGGCGTGACGTCGGTGGATCTGACCTTGAGCGTGTGGGACACAAACAGGAAGTCTATTCTGGAACGGACGGACCCGTCTGGTCTCGACCAGTGTATCTGCGCGGTGCTCCGTCTGCAGGGTTGCTGAAGACGTCGCTCAGCTTGGCGTCTTTTACTGCGTCCATCAGGAGTCTGGACGTGGTGCCCAGCTTGCTGTCGGCTCTGCTGGATCGTCCAGCCGCATCGATGATGCAGTTGAAGTCACCGCCCAGAATGACCAGCCTGGACGTTGCCAGCAGCAGTGGGAGCTGCTGGAAGAGGGACAGCCGCTCGCTTCTGAGAGGCGAGGCATACACGTTAATTAACCTGAGAGGGGAGTTTTTGTACATTACGTCTGCTACGAGGAGGCGGCCGCCCACCAACTCCTTAACTTCGGTGATGGTGAGGTGGTCTCCCCGCAGCAGAATGCCCAGGCCGGAAGCCTGTCTGTCGTTGCCTCCTGACCATATGGATGGTCCATGGGCCCACCATCGTGACCACTGCCGGTAACTGCTGGAGTGCGACAGACCGCACTCCTGCAAGAACAGCAGGTCCGCTTTGACCTTGGCGAGGTCCCCCAAGGTGGAAACACATCACGTAGTCGATTTCACGCTACGCACGTTAATACTAGCAATTTTTAAATCCATTTTAAAGCTATTTTTTACATTTACAAACATTACATTTCAGATACATCGTTTTCAAGTTCAGACAACTGCTCAATGGCCATTTCCAGCATGTGTAAGTTATTACTATCAACATCAACATCTACTACACCTGGGGTGGCGTGATCATCGTCCTCTGCTGTGGGGGGGTTTTGACCAGGGGACTGCTGCAGTTCTGTGCTTAAGTCCGCAATGTTCTCTGCACAGTCCTCGCCTGGTGTTGGTGGTTCCCTCTTTTCCTCAGTCGCGGCGGTGTCGAGCTGGTGTGTTTCCATCGCTGCCTGGCTCCCGGTATTCCAGAGGTGGGGTGTGCTGTGCACTTCGCTGCTCCCGCTATCCCGGAGCTGGTCTGCGTTGGCCACTCCTTCGCTCCCGCTATCCCGGAGCTGGTCTGCGTTGGTCACTCCTTCGCTCCCGCTATCCTGGAGCTGGTCTGCGTTGGCCGCTCCTTCGCTCCCGCTATCCTGGAGCTGGTCTGCGTTGGTCACTCCTTCGCTCCCGCTATCCCGGAGCTGGTCTGCGTTGGTCACTCCTTCGCTCCCGCTATCCCGGAGCTGGTCTGCGTTGGTCACTCCTTCGCTCCCGCTATCCCGGAGCTGGTCTGCGTTGGTCACTCCTTCGCTCCCGCTATCCCGGAGCTGGTCTGCGTTGGTCACTCCTTCGCTCCCGCTATCCCGGAGCTGGTCTGCGTTGGCCACTCCTTCGCTCCCGGTGTCCCGGAGCTCGTGTGCGCTGGGCCCTTCGCTGCTCCCGGGTTCCCGGAGCTCGTGTGCGCTGGGCCCTTCGCTGCTCCCGGGTTCCCGGAGCAGGGCTGTGTTGGGCCCTTCGCTGCTCCCGGGTTCCCGGAGCAGGGCTGTGTTGGGCCCTTCGCTGCTCCCGGGTTCCCGGAGCAGGGCTGTGTTGGGCCCTTCGCTGCTCCCGGGTTCCCGGAGCAGGGCTGTGTTGGGCCCTTCGCTGCTCCCGGGTTCCCGGAGCAGGGCTGTGTTGGGCCCTTCGCTGCTCCCGGGTTCCCGGAGCTCGTGTGCGCTGGGCCCTTCGCTGCTCCCGGGTTCCCGGAGCTCGTGTGCGCTGGGCCCTTCGCTGCTCCCGGGTTCCCGGAGCTCGTGTGCGCTGGGCCCTTCGCTGCTCCCGGGTTCCCGGAGCTCGTGTGCGCTGGGCCCTTCGCTGCTCCCGGGTTCCCGGAGAGGGCTGCGTTGGTCACTCCTTCGCTCCCGCTATCCAGGAGCTGGCCTGCGTTGGTCACTCCTTCGCTCCCGCTATCCCGGAGCTGGTCTACGTTGGTCACTCCTTCGCTCCCGCTATCCCGGAGCTGGTCTGCGTTGGTCACTCCTTCGCTCCCGCTATCCCGGAGCTGGTCTGCGTTGGTCACTCCTTCGCTCCCGCTATCCCGGAGCTGGTCTGCGTTGGTCACTCCTTCGCTCCCGCTATCCCGGAGCTGGCCTGCGTTGGTCACTCCTTCGCTCCCGCTATCCCGGAGCTGGTCTGCGTTGGTCACTCCTTCGCTCCCGGTGTCCCGGAGCTCGTGTGCGCTGGGCCCTTCGCTGCTCCCGGGTTCCCGGGGCAGGGCTGTGTTGGTCACTTCGCTGCTCCTGGGTTCCCGGAGCAGGGCTGTGTTGGGCCCTTCGCTGCTCCCGGGTTCCCGGAGCTCGTGTGCGCTGGGCCCTTCGCTGCTCCCGGTGTCCCGGAGCTCGTGTGCGCTGGGCCCTTCGCTGCTCCCGGGTTCCCGGAGCTCGTGTGCGCTGGGCCCTTCGCTGCTCCCGGGTTCCCGGAGCTCGTGTGCGCTGGGCCCTTCGCTGCTCCCGGGTTCCCGGAGCTCGTGTGCGCTGGGCCCTTCGCTGCTCCCGGGTTCCCGGAGCAGGGCTGTGTTGGGCCCTTCGCTGCTCCCGGGTTCCCGGAGCAGGGCTGTGTTGGGCCCTTCGCTGCTCCCGGGTTCCCGGAGCTCGTGTGCGCTGGGCCCTTCGCTGCTCCCGGGTTCCCGGAGCAGGGCTGTGTTGGGCCCTTCGCTGCTCCCGGGTTCCCGGAGCAGGGCTGTGTTGGGCCCTTCGCTGCTCCCGGGTTCCCGGAGCAGGGCTGTGTTGGGCCCTTCGCTGCTCCCGGTCGCCTGTGGCCGTGGGGTGGCGTATTGACTCTTCTTTAGGCGATGGCGCCTTTCCTCATCAGGCGAGCTGCCGCCGCTGGTTTCTGCCGAGCTTGTTGGCCGCCTCTTCCCTGTCCTTTCCCTCGGGGCCCTTGCTCGCCTCTTCCCCTTGCGCTTGCGGGCCTTTTTTTCGCCTGTCTGCCACCCCGCTTCACCGTCCGCTGTCTCATCGTTGCTGGACTCGGTGCGCTGGGGGAAGAGGTTCGCTGCTGGCTGCTGGTGTCTCGCAGCTCGCGGTAGCAGGGTTCTCTTCCTCACCGTCTTGTCCCGAGTCCACGGGGGGCGTTGGTCGGGGGGGGGGGAGGGTGTGGGTCTCCTCTGGAGCGTTGTGTTCCTCAGCTTCCTCCTCCTCTGCTGCAATGTGCTTTGCTGCCTGCCCATAGCTGAGGTTGCGCTTGGGGCAGTTTTTGTAAAGGTGCCCCAGCCAGACCACAAAGGTTGCAGCACTTGGTCACCTTACAGTCCTTTGTCTGGTGGCCCTGGTTCTTGCAGTTTCGGCAGATGACGGTCTTGCAGCTTGCCGCCACATGGCCTGCCTTCCCGCAGGTGCGGCACGCCTTGGGTTGGCCAGCGGACACCATGTAGCCCCCTCACATATAGAAGTCTGGGTGGAGAAATATACACTGGACTGTTGCCAATGGTCAGGAAGATGTGAACTATGTGGGGACAATAACCTTGTTTGTAACCACAGACATTAATGCAGCAAAGTTATTCACAGCCACACAAAAGGTTTGCGATAAGCAAAAGGTAATACAGAACAACTGGCCTTGGAGTTTCTGGGAACGGGTTTCATTCACTTGCTCTCACTGCCCTTATTTTACAATTCCTGCCACAGGGATATTTTTCAGCCTTCTGCACTCAACATCGAGTTCAACAATTTCAGATCATAACCTCGCTCCTCATGTTTTCGGAAGGCAGTTGTTGATGGTTCTGCCATTCCCATTTACACCTGCTCCACACCCACCTTTTATTTCATTACCTGCCCCTTTGCCAATCCTTTTTGTCATTTAATCTCTCCTGCCCTCCACCCGATCACAGATCTTCCCTCCCCTCCCCTCCTTTCCCTGCCTCCGCACCCTGTCACACCTCGGACGTTTTCCAGTTCTGACCAAACGTCACAGAGCTGAAAGGTTAACCCTGCCTCTCGCTCCAAGGCTGAGTATTTCCAGCGTTCTCTGTCTTATCGTTTCAGATTTCAGTAGCTTTTGCCTTTGCCTCAATACCGACCTCTTCGAACCAGCTTCAGGTCCCCTGCCCCAATATCTCCTCATGTGGCTCGGGGTCAAATTCTGTTTGAGATTTGCTCCTGTGAAGTGCCTTGCAATGTTAAAGGCGCTTTATAAATGCAGGTTGCTATTGTTGTGGTGACTGTATCGCAGAGCACTTCTGCTCCTGAAACAACCACATTGTCTCTGCCCCAGATATTATATCTGTATTTAGTAGCAACACGTCCCATGGTTTGGAAGTGACAACACTTTCAATTCTGCTATTGCAATGACTTTAATTTCGTCATAGTCACAAGCTATTGAAGTATGTAAAAGGCATGAAGGGCTCAGATAATACACCACAAATAGGAAGAAAAAAAGACTTGCATTTAAATAGCGCCTTTCACAACCACCGGACGTCTCAAAGCTCTTTGCAGCCAATGAAATACCTTTTGGAGTGCGGTCACTGTTGTATTGTGGGAAACGCGGCAGCCAATTTGCGCACAGCAAGCTCCCACACACGGCAATGCGATAATGACCAGGTCATTTGTTTTTGTTATGTCAATTGAGGGATAAATATTGGCCCCAGGACACCAGGGAGAACTCCCCCTGCTCTTCTACGAAATAGTGCCGTGGGATATTTTACGTCCACCTGAGAGAGCAGACGGGGCCTCGGTTTAACGTCTCATCCAAAAGACAGCACTTCTGACAGTGCGGCACTCCCTCAGTACTGCCCCTCTGACAGTGCAGCACTCCCTCAGTACTGCCTCTCCGACAGTGCGGTGCTCCCTCAGTACTGCCTCTCCGACAGTGCGGAGCTCCCTCAGTACTGCCCCTCCGACAGTGCGGAGCTCCCTCAGTACTGCCCCTCCGACAGTGCGGCACTCCCTCAGTAGTCCCCCTCCGACAGTGCGGAGCTCCTTCAGTACTGCCCCTCCGACAGTACGGTTCTCCCTCAGTACTGCCCCTCCGACAGTGTGGCACTCCCTCAGTACTGCCCCTGCGACAGTGCCGCACTCCCTCAGCACTGCCCCTCTGACAGTGCAGCACTCCCTCAGTACTGCCTCTCCGACAGTGCAGCACTCCCTCAGTACTGCCTCTCCGACAGTGCGGAGCTCCCTCAGTACTGCCCCTCCAACAGTGCAGCACTCCCTCAGTACTGCCTCTCCGACAGTGCGGCACTCCCTCAGTACTACCCCTCCGACAGTGCGGCACTCCATCAGTACTGCCCCTCCGACAGTGCAGCACTCCCTCAGTACTGCCTCTCCGACAGTGCGGAGCTCCCTCAGTACTGCCCCTCCAACAGTGCAGCACTCCCTCAGTACTGCCTCTCCGACAGTCCAGCACTCCCTCAGTACTGCCTCTCCGACAGTGCGGCACTCCCTCAGTACTACCCCTCCGACAGTGCGGCGCTCCCTCAGTACTGCCTCTCCGACAGTGCTGCGCTCCTTCAGTACTGCCCCTCCGACAGTGCAGCGCTCCCTCAGTACTGCCCCTCCGACAGTGCAGCGCTCCCTCAGTACTGACCCTCTAACAGTGCAGCACTCCCTCAGTACTGCCCCTCAGACAGTGCAGCGCTCCCTCAGTACTGCCCCTCCGACAGTGCGGCACTCCCTCAGTAGTCCACCTCCGACAGTGCAGCGCTCCCTCAGTACTGCCCCTCCGACGGTGTGGCACTCCCTCAGTACTGCACCTCCGACAGTGCGGCGCTCGCTCAATACTGCCCCTCCGACAGTGCGGAGCTCCCTCAGTACTGCCCCTCCGACAGTAAGGTTCTCCCTCAGTACGTACCCTCCGACAGTGCGGCGCTCCCTCAGTACCGCCCTCCGACAGTGCGGAGCTCCCTCAGTACTGCCCCTCCGACAGTGCGGAGCTCCCTCAGTACTGCCCCTCCGACAGTGTGGAGCTCCCTCAGTACTGCCCCTCCGACAGTGCGGAGCTCCCTCAGTACTGCCCCTCCGACAGTGCGGCGCTCCCTCAGTACTGCCACTCCGACAGTGCGGTGCTCCCTCACCACTGCCTCTCTGAGAATGCAGTGCTCCCTCAGTACTGCCCCTCTGACAGTGCGGCGCTCCCTCAGTACTGCCCCTCCGACAGTGCGACACTCCCTCAGTACTGCCCCTCCGACAGTGCGGCACTCCCTCAGTACTGGCACTCCGACAGTGCGGCGCTCCCTCAGTACTGCCCCTCTGACAGTGCGGCGCTCCCTCAGTACTGCCCCTCTGACAGTGCGGCGCTCCCTCAGTACTGCCCCTCTGACAGTGCAGCGCTCCCTCAGTACTGCCCCTCTAACAGTGCAGCACTCCCTCAGTACTGCCCCTCCGACAGTGCGGCGCTCCCTCAGTACTGCCCCTCTGACAGTGCAGCGCTCCCTCAGTACTGCCCCTCCGACAGTGTGGCACTCCCTCAGTACTGCACCTCCGACAGTGCAGCTCTCCCTCAGTACTGCCCCTCCGACAGTGCGGCGCTCCCTCAATACTGCCCCTCCGACAGTGCGGAGCTCCCTCAGTACTGCCCCTCCGACAGTGCGGTGCTCCCTCACCACTGCCCCTCTGAGAATGCAGCGCTCCCTCAGTACTGCCCCTCCGACAGTGCGACACTCCCTCAGTACTGCCCCTCCGACAGTGCGGCGCTACCTCAGTACTGCCACTCCGACAGTGCGGCGCTCCCTCAGTACTGCCCCTCTGACAGTGCGGCGCTCCCTCAGTACTGCCCCTCCGACAGTGCGACACTCCCTCAGTACTGCCCCTCCGACAGTGCGGAGCTCCCTCAGTACTGCCACTCCGACAGTGCGGCGCTCCCTCAGTACTGCCCCTCTGACAGTGCAGCACTCCCTCAGTACTGCCCCTCCGACAGTGCGGTGCTCCCTCAGTACTGACCCTCCGACAGTGCGGCGCTCCCTCAGTACTGCCCCTCTGACAGTGCAGCACTCCCTCAGTACTGCCCCTCAGACAGTGCAGCGCTCCCTCAGTACTGCCTCTCTAACAGTGCAGCGCTCCCTCAGCACTGCCCCTCCGAAAGTGCGGCGCTCCCTCAATACTGCCTATCCGACAATGTGGAGCTCCCCCATTACTGCCCCTCCGACAGTATAGCATTCCCTCAGTACTGCCCCTCCGACAGTGTGGCGCTCCCTCAGTACTGCCCCTCCGACAGTGCGGTGCTCCCTCAGTACTGCCCCTCCGACAGTGCGGCGCTCCCTCAGTACTGCCCCTCCGACAGTGCGGCACTCCCTCAGTACTGCCCCTCTGACAGTGCGGCGCTCCCTCAGTACTGCCCCTCTGACAGTGCGGCGCTCCCTCAGTACTGCCCCTCTGACAGTGCAGCACTCCCTCAGTACTGCCCCTCAGACAGTGCAGCGCTCCCTCAGTACTGCCTATCCGACAATGTGGTGCTCCCCCATTACTGCCCCTCCGACAGTATAGCATTCCCTCAGTAATGTCCCTCCGACAGTGCGGCATTCCCTCAGTACTGCCCCTCCGACAGTGTGGCGCTCCCTCAGTACTGCCCCTCCGACAGTGCGGCACTCCCTCAGTAGTCCCCCTCCGACAGTGCGGAGCTCCCTCAGTACTGCCCCTCCGACAGTACGGTTCTCCCTCAGTACTGCCCCTCCGACAGTGTGGCTCTCCCTCAGTACTGCCCCTCCGACAGTGCGGCGCTCCCTCAGTACTGCCCCTCCGACAGTGCGGCGCTCCCTCAATACTGCCCCTCCGACAGTGCGGAGCTCCCTCAGTACTGCCCCTCCGACAGTGCGACACACCTTCAGTACTGCCCCTCCGACAGTGCGGCGCTCCCTCAGTACTGCCCCTCCGACAGTGCGGCGCTCCCTCAGTACTGCCCCTCCGACAGTGCGGCGCTCCCTCAGTACTGCCCCTCCGACAGTGCGGCGCTCCCTCAGTACTGCCCCTCCGACGGTGCGGTGCTCCCTCAGTACTGCCCCTCCGACGGTGCGGTGCTCCCTCAGTACTGCCCCTCCGACGGTGCGGAGCTCTCTCAGTACTGCCCCTCCGACAGTGCGGCGCTCCCTCAGTACTGCCCCTCTGACAGTGCAGCGCTCCCTCAGTACTGCCCCTCTAACAGTGCAGCACTCCCTCAGTACTGCCCCTCCGAAAGTGCAGCGCTCCCTCAGTACTGCCCCACTAACAGTGCAGCACTCCCTCAGTACTGCCCCTCAGACAGTGCAGCGCTCCCTCAGTACTGCCCCTCTAACAGTGCAGCGCTCCCTCAGCACTGCCCCTCCGAAAGTGCGGCGCTCTCTCAATACTGCCTTTCCGACAATGTGGTGCTCCCCCATTACTGCCCCTCCGACAGTATAGCATTCCCTCAGTACTGCCCCTCCGACAGTGTGGCACTCCCTCAGTACTGCACCTCCGACAGTGCAGAGCTCCCTCAGTACTGCCCCTCCGACAGTACGGTTCTCCCTCAGTACTGCCCCTCCGACAGTGCGGCACTCCCTCAGTACTGCACCTCCGACAGTGCGGCGCTCCCTCAGTACTGCCACTCCGACAGTGCGGCGCTCCCTCAATACTGCCCCTCCGACAGTGCGGAGCTCCCTCAGTACTGCCCCTCCGACAGTGCGGCGCTGCCTCAGTACTGCCCCTCTGACAGTGCGGCGCTCCCTCAGTACTGCCCCTCTGACAGTGCAGCACTCCCTCAGTACTGCCCCTCAGACAGTGCAGCGCTCCCTCAGTACTGCCCCTCTAACAGTGCAGCGCTCCCTCAGTACTGCCTATCCGACAATGTGGTGCTCCTCCATTACTGCCCCTCCGACAGTATTGCATTCCCTCAGTAATGTCCCTCTGACAGTGCGGCATTCCCTCAGTACTGCCCCTCCGACAGTGTGGCGCTCCCTCAGTACTGCCCCTCCGACAGTGCGGCACTCCCTCAGTAGTCCCCCTCCGACAGTGCGGAGCTCCCTCAGTACTGCCCCTCCGACAGTACGGTTCTCCCTCAGTACTGCCCCTCCGACAGTGTGGCTCTCCCTCAGTACTGCCCCTCCCACAGTGCGGAGCTCCCTCAGTACTGCCTCTCCGACAGTGCGGCGCTCCCTCAGTACTGCCCCTCTGACAATGCGGCGCTCCCTCAGTACTGCCCCTCTGACAGTGCAGCGCTCCCTCAGTACTGCCCCTCTAACAGTGCTGCGCTCCTTCAGTACTGCCCCTCCGACAGTGCGGCGCTCCCTCAGTACTGCCCCTCTGACAGTGCAGCGCTCCCTCAGTACTGCCCCTCTAACAGTGCAGCACTCCCTCAGTACTGCCCCTCCGAAAGTGCAGCGCTCCCTCAGTACTGCCCCACTAACAGTGCAGCACTCCCTCAGTACTGCCCCTCAGACAGTGCAGCGCTCCCTCAGTACTGCCCCTCTAACAGTGCAGCGCTCCCTCAGCACTGCCCCTCCGAAAGTGCGGCGCTCCCTCAATACTGCCTTTCCGACAATGTGGTGCTCCCCCATTACTGCCCCTCCGACAGTATAGCATTCCCTCAGTACTGCCCCTCCGACAGTGTGGCACTCCCTCAGTACTGCACCTCCGACAGTGCAGAGCTCCCTCAGTACTGCCCCTCCGACAGTACGGTTCTCCCTCAGTACTGCCCCTCCGACAGTGCGGCACTCCCTCAGTACTGCACCTCCGACAGTGCGGCGCTCCCTCAGTACTGCCACTCCGACAGTGCGGCGCTCCCTCAATACTGCCCCTCCGACAGTGCGGAGCTCCCTCAGTACTGCCCCTCCGACAGTGCGGCGCTGCCTCAGTACTGCCCCTCTGACAGTGCGGCGCTCCCTCAGTACTGCCCCTCTGACAGTGCAGCACTCCCTCAGTACTGCCCCTCAGACAGTGCAGCGCTCCCTCAGTACTGCCCCTCTAACAGTGCAGCGCTCCCTCAGTACTGCCTATCCGACAATGTGGTGCTCCTCCATTACTGCCCCTCCGACAGTATTGCATTCCCTCAGTAATGTCCCTCTGACAGTGCGGCATTCCCTCAGTACTGCCCCTCCGACAGTGTGGCGCTCCCTCAGTACTGCCCCTCCGACAGTGCGGCACTCCCTCAGTAGTCCCCCTCCGACAGTGCGGAGCTCCCTCAGTACTGCCCCTCCGACAGTACGGTTCTCCCTCAGTACTGCCCCTCCGACAGTGTGGCTCTCCCTCAGTACTGCCCCTCCCACAGTGCGGAGCTCCGTCAGTACTGCCTCTCCGACAGTGCGGCGCTCCCTCAGTACTGCCCCTCCGACAGTGCGGCGCTCCCTCAGTACTGCCTCCAACAGTGCGGCACTCCCTCAGTACTGCCGGGGAGTTTCAGCCTTGGAGTGGGATGTGAATCCACAACCTTCGGATTCAGAGGCGAGTGTGCTGCCAACTGAGCCACGGCTGATGATCATTTATATTTATTTCCACCTTGAAAATGATATATATATATAAGTGCTGTACCTGGAAACAAATAATAACAACAACCTGAATTTATATAGTGCCTTTAACATAGTGAAACATCCCAAGGCGCTTCACAGGAGTGTTATGAGACAGAAAATTTGACATTAAGCCACCTAAGCAGAAATTAGGGCAGGGAAAGAGGTCGGATTTAAGGAACGTCCTCCTTTGAGAGAGAGGTAGAGAGGTGGAGAGGTTTAGGGAGGGAGTTCCAGAGTTCGGGGCCCAGGCAACAGAAGGCACGGCCAACGATGGTGGAGCGATTATAATCAGGGATGGTCAGGAGGGCAGTTAGAGGAGTGCAGAGATCTCGGGGGGTTGTGGGGCTGGAGGAGGTTACAGAGATAGGGAGGGGCGAGGGTCATGGAGGGATTTGTAAACAAGGATGAGAATTTTGAAATCGAGGCTTTGCTTAACTGGGAGCCAATGTAGGTCAGAGTGCACAGGGGGTGATGGGTGAGTGGGACTCGGTGTGAGTTAGGACACGGGGCAGTGAGCACAGAGGGTGATGGGTGAGTGGGACTCGGTGTGAGTTAGGACACGGGGCAGTGAGCACAGGGGGTGATGGGTGAGTGGGACTCGGTGTGAGTTAGGACACAGGGCAGTGAGCACAGCGGGTGATGGGTGAGCGGGACTCGGTGTGAATTTGGACACGGGGCAGTGAGCACAGGGGGTGATGGGTGAATGGGACTCGGTGTGAGTTAGGACACAGGGCAGTGAGCACAGGGGGTGATGGGTGAGCGGGAATCGGTGTGAGTTAGGACACGGGGCAGTGAGCACAGGGGGCGATGGGTGAGTGGGACTTG
Source organism: Pristiophorus japonicus (assembly GCF_044704955.1). Classification (NCBI taxonomy): domain Eukaryota; kingdom Metazoa; phylum Chordata; class Chondrichthyes; family Pristiophoridae; genus Pristiophorus; species Pristiophorus japonicus. The sequence goes on along the minus strand of NC_092007.1, from coordinate 6,211,841 downwards.
GTGTGAGTTAGGACACGGGGCAGTGAGCACAGGGGGTGATGGGTGAGTGGGACTTGGTGTGAGTTAGGACACGGGGCAGTGAGCACAAGGGGTGATGGGTGAGTGGGACTCGGTGTGAGTTAGGACACGGGACAGTGAGCACAGGGGGTGATGGGTGAGTGGGACTTGGTGTGAGTTAGGACACGGGGCAGTGAGCACAGGGGGCGATGGGTGAGTGGGACTTGGTGTGAGTTAGGACACGGGGCAGTGAGCACAGGGGGTGATGGGTGAGTGGGACTTGGTGTGAGATAGGACACGGGGCAGTGAGCACAGGGGGTGATGGGTGAGTGGGACTTGGTGTGAGTTAGGACACGGGGCAGTGAGCACAAGGGGTGATGGGTGAGCGGGACTTGTGTGAGTTAGGACACGGGGCAGTGAGCACAGGTGGCGATGGGTGAGCGGGACTCGGTGTGAGTTAGGACACGGGGCAGTGAGCACAGGGGGCGATGGGTGAGTGGGACTTGGTGTGAGTTAGGACACGGGGCAGTGAGCACAGGGGGTGATGGGTGAGTGGGACTTGGTGTGAGTTAGGACACGGGGCAGTGAGCACAGAGGGTGATGGGTGAGTGGGACTTGGTGTGAGTTAGGACACGGGGCAGTGAGCACAGGGGGTGATGGGTGAGCGGGACTCAGTGCGAGTTAGGACACGGGGCAGTGAGCACAGGGGGTGATGGGTGAGCGGGACTCGGTGTGAGTTAGGACACGGGGCAGTGAGCACAGCGGGTGATGGGTGAGTGGGACTCGTTGCGAGTTAGGACACGGGGCAGTGAGCACAGGGGATGATGGGTGAGCGGGACTTGGTGCGAGTTAGGACACGGGGCAGTGAGCACAGGGGATGATGGGTGAGCGGGACTTAGTGCGAGTTAGGACACGGGGCAGTGAGCACAGGGGGTGATGGGTGAGTGGGACTTGGTGTGAGTTAGGACACGGGGCAGTGAGCACAGGGGGTGATGGGTGAGTGGGACTTGGTGTGAGTTAGGACACGGGGCAGTGAGCACAGGGGGTGATGGGTGAGTGGGACTTGGTATGAGTTAGGACACGGGGCAGTGAGCACAGGAGGTGATGGGTGAGTGGGACTTGGTGTGAGTTAGGACACGGGGCAGTGAGCACAGGGGGTGATGGGTGAGTGGGACTCAGTGCGAGTTAGGACACGGGGCAGTGAGCACAGGGGGTGATGGGTGAGTGGGACTCGGTGTGAGTTAGGACACGGGGCAGTGAGCACAGGGGGTGATGGGTGAGCGGGACTCGGTGTGAGTTAGGACACGGGGCAGTGAGCACAGAGGGTGATGGGTGAGTGGGACTCGGTGTGAGTTAGGACACGGGGCAGTGAGCACAGGGGGTGATGGGTGAGTGGGACTCAGTGTGAGTTAGGACACGGGGCAGTGAGCACAGGGGGTGATGGGTGAGTGGGACTGGGTGTGAGTTAGGACACGGGGCAGTGAGCACAGGGGGTGATGGGTGAGTGGGACTCGGTGCGAGTTAGGACACGGGGCAGTGAGCACAGGGGGTGATGGGTGAGTGGGACTCGGTGTGAGTTCGGACACGGGGCAGTGAGCACAGGGGGTGATGGGTGAGCGGGACTGGCTGTGAGTTAGGACACGGGGCAGTGAGCACAGGGGGTGATGGGTGAGCGGGACTTGGTGTGAGTTAGGACACGGGGCAGTGAGCACAGGGGATGATGGGTGAGAGGGACTCGGTGGGAGTTCGGACACGGGGCAGTGAGCACAGGGGGTGATGGGTGAGTGGGACTCGGTGTGAGTTCGGACACGGGGGCAGTGAGCACAGGGGGTGATGGGTGAGTGGGACTCGGTGTGAATTCGGACACGGGGCAGCCGAGTTTTGGATGAGCTCTAATTTACGTCGGGTAGAATGTGGGATACTTAGTCCCTCTACAATTTGTACTTGAGGCAACAAAGATGTTTTGGCAAGTCTCCTTCAGAGAGGTAGAAACATAGAAACATAGAAAATAGGTGCAGGAGTAGGCCATTCGGCCCTTCTAGCCTGCACCGCCATTCAATGAGTTCATGGCTGAACATTCAACTTCAGTACCCCATTCCTGCTTTCTCGCCATACCCCTTGATCCCCCTAGCAGTAAGGACCTCATCTAACTCCTTTTTGAATATATTTAATGAATTGGCCTCAACAACTTTCTGTGGTAGAGAATTCCACAGGTTCACCACTCTCTGGGTGAAGAAGTTCCTCCGCATCTCGGTCCTAAATGGCTTACCCCTTATCCTTAGACTGTGACCCCTGGTTCTGGACTTCCCCAACATTGGGAACATTCTTCCTGCATCTAACCTGTCTAACCCCGTCAGAATTTTATATGTTTCTATGAGGTCCCCTCTCATTCTTCTGAACTCCAGTGAATACAAGCCCAGTTGATCCAGTCTTTCTTGATAGGTCAGTCCCGCCATCCCGGGAATCAGTCTGGTGAACCTTCGCTGCACTCCCTCAATAGCAAGAATGTCCTTCCTCAGGTTAGGAGACCAAAACTGTACACAATACTCCAGGTGTGGCCTCACCAATGCCCTGTACAACTGTAGCAACACCTCCCTGCCCCTGTACTCAAATCCCCTTGCTATGAAGGCCAACATGCCATTTGCTTTCTTAACCGCCTGCTGCACCTGCATGCCAACCTTCAATGACTGATGTACCATGACACCCAGGTCTCTTTGCACCTCCCCTTTTCCTAATCTGTCACCATTCAGATAATAGTCTGTCTCTCTGTTTTTACCACCAAAGTGGATAACCTCACATTTATCCACATTATACTTCATCTGCCATGCATTTGCCCACTCACCTAACCTATCCAAGTCGCTCTGCAGCCTCACAGCATCCTCCTCGCAGCTCACACTGCCACCCAACTTAGTGTCATCCGCAAATTTGGAGATACTACATTTAATCCCCTCATCTAAATCATTAATGTACAGTGTAAACAGCTGGGGCCCCAGCACAGAACCTTGCGGTACCCCACTAGTCACTGCCTGCCATTCTGAAAAGTACCCATTTACTCCAACTCTTTGCTTCCTGTCTGACAACCAGTTCTCAATCCATGTCAGTACACTACCCCCAATCCCATGTGCTCTAACTTTGCACATCAATCTCTTGTGTGGGACCTTGTCGAACGCCTTCTGAAAGTCCAAATATACCACATCAACTGGTTCTCCCTTATCCACTCTACTGGAAACATCCTCAAAAAATTCCAGAAGATTTGTCAAGCATGATTTCCCTTTCACAAATCCATGCTGACTTGGACCTATCATGTCACCTCTTTCCAAATGCACTGCTATGACATCCTTAATAATTGATTCCATCATTTTACCCACTACCGATGTCAGGCTGACCGGTCTATAATTCCCTGTTTTCTCTCTCCCTCCTTTTTTAAAAAGTGGGGTTACATTGGCTACCCTCCACTCCATAGGAACTGATCCAGAGTCAATGGAATGTTGGAAAATGACTGTCAACGCATCCACTATTTCCAAGGCCACCTCCTTAAGTACTCTGGGATGCAGTCCATCAGGCCCTGGGGATTTATCGGCCTTCAATCCCATCAATTTCCCCAACACAATTTCCCGGCTAATAAGGATTTCCCTCAGTTCCTCCTCCTTACTAGACCCCCCGACCCCTTTTATAACCGGAAGGTTGTTCGTGTCCTCCTTCGTGAATACCGAACCAAAGTACTTGTTCAATTGGTCCGCCATTTCTTTGTTCCCCGTTATGACTTCCCCTGATTCTGACTGCAGGGGACCTACATTTGTCTTTACTAACCTTTTTCTCTTTACATATCTATAGAAACTTTTGCAATCCGTCTTAATGTTCCCTGCAAGCTTCTTCTCATACTCCATTTTCCCTGCCCTAATCAAACCCTTTGTCCTCCTCTGCTGAGTTCTAAATTTCTCCCAGTCCCCAGGTTCGCTGCTATTTCTGGCCAATTTGTATGCCACTTCCTTGGCTTTAATACTATCCCTGATTTCCCTTGATAGCCACGGTTGAGCCACCTTCCCTTTTTTATTTCTATGCCAGACAGGAATGTACAATTGTTGTAGTTCATCCATGCGGTCTCTAAATGTCTGCCATTGCCCATCCACAGTCAACCCCTTAAGTATCATTCGCCAATCCATCTCAGCCAATTCACGCCTCATACCTTCAAAGTTAGCCTTCTTTAAGTTCTGGACCATGGTCTCTGAATTAACTGTTTCATTCTCCATCCTAATGCAGAATTCCACCATATTATGGTCACTCTTCCCCAAGGGGCCTCGCACAACGAGATTGCTAATTAATCCTTTCTCATTACATAACACCCAGTCTAAGATGGCCTCCCCCCTAGTTGGTTCCTCGACATATTGGTCTAAAAAACCATCCCTTATGCACTCCAGAAAATCCTCCTCCACCGTATTGCTTCCAGTTTGGTTAGCCCAATCTATGTGCATATTAAAGTCACCCATTATAACCCAAAGGTAACAGTAAGAAACATTACAAGGCTCCCTGTGTAAACTTGAGGTCATCCAAAACTCGGCTTCCTTATTCACATGCAGCTCGGAAGGCAAACAGTATGTTAGCTTTTGTTACACAGGGATTCAGAGAGAATAAGAGTAAAGATGTCTTTTTACAATTATACGTCATCATCATCATCATCATCATTATCATACGCAGTCCCTCCGAATCGAGGAAGACTTGCTTCCGCTCTAAAAGTGAGTTCTCGGGTGACTGAACAGTCCAATACGAGAATCACAGTCCCTGTCACAGGTGGGACAGACAGTGGTTGAGGGAAGGGGAGGGTGGGACTGGTTTGCCGCACGCTCCTTCCGCTGCCTGCGCTTGGTTTCTGCACGCTCTCGGCGACGAGACTCGAGGTGCTCAGCGCCCTCCCGGATGCACTCCCTCCACTGAGGGCGGACTGGTCTTTGGGCCAGGGACTCCCAGGTGTCGGTGGGGATGTTGCACTTTATCAGGGAGGCTTTGAGGGTGGTCCCTTGTAACGTTTCCTCTGCCCACCTGGGGCTCGCTTGCCGTGTGGGAGTTCCGAGTAGAGCGCTTGCTTTGGGAGTCTCGTGTCTGGTGGCCATGCGGACAATGCGGCCCTGCCCAGCGGAGCTGGTCGAGTGTGGTCAGTGCTTCGATGCTGGGGATGTTGGGCCTGGTCGAGGACGCTAACGTTGGTGCCTCTGTCCTCCCGGGGGATTTGTAGGATCTTGCGGAGACATCGTCGGTGATATTTCTCCAGCGACTTGAGGTATCTACTGTACATGGTCCGTGTCTCTGAGCCATACAGGAGGGCGGGTATCACTACAGCCCTGTAGACCATGAGCTTGGTGGTGGATTTGAGGGCCTGGTCTTCAAACACTCTTTTCCTCAGACGGCCGAAAGCTGCGCTGGCGCACTGGAGCAGGGTATTGGTGAGGCCACCCCTGGAGTGTTGTGTACAATTCTGGGGGCTGAAATTGCCCCTCATCCGAACCAAGGCGCATGCGCACCGTTTCTATGGTTTTACCGCCGTGGTGGTTGAGGTCGCCTCTTGAGCGAAATTCCGCTCGTTGTTTTTTTCATTCGGATTCGGAAGTCGTTTATAATGGGGGCGGAGGTTGGGGGCAGGGCAACACGAGAGGGGCGGAGGTTGGGGGCGGGGCAACACGAGAAGGGCAGAGGTTGGGGGGGCAACACGAGAAGGGCAGAGGTTGGGGGCGGGGCAACACGAGAAGGGCGGAGGTTGGGGGCGGGGCAACACGAGAAGGGCGGAGGTTGGGGGCGGGGCAACGCGAGAAGGGCGGAGGTTGGGGGCGGGGCAACACGAGAAGGGCGGAGGTTGGGGGCAGGGCAATACGAAAGGGGCGGAGGTTGGGGGTGCGGCAACATGAGAGGGATGGAGGTTGAGGGCGGGGCAACACGAGAAGGGCGGAGTTTGGGGGGGCAACACGAGAAGGGCGGAGGTTGGGGGCGGGGCAACACGAGAAGGGCGGAGGTTGGGGGCGGGGCAACACGAGAAGGGCGGAGTTTGGGGGGGCAACACGAGAAGGGCGGAGGTTGGGGGCGGGGCAACACGAGAGGGGCGGAGGTTGGGGGCGGGGCCACACGAGAAGGGCGGAGGTTGGGGGCGGGGCCACACGAGAGGGGCGGAGGTTGGGGGCGGGGCCACACGAGAGGGGCGGAGGTTGGGGGCGGGGCCACACGAGAGGGGCGGAGGTTGGGGGCGGGGCAGAGTGACCGTCGCGCTGACGTCATCACTTAAAGGGGAGAGCCTGTGCGATGTTTAAACCTCCATGCACTGGCTCCACCGGGGAGTGTTTCAGCCGGACCAGCCGCCTGCTGCCCAAGGCGGAGTGTGACACTCTGCCCGTTGGCGAGCCGGCCAAACCCGGGGGCACAATCGGCGGGCTGAGCATGGTAGTCAGCTGACCCAAAAAAAAATGGCGGCTGCGGCAGTGCGCCCTCCCCTTTAAGCAGAGCCGTACCGCCATTGCAGTAGGCCCAGAGCCTCACTGGACCACGGGGAGAAGGCTTGTTTTCGCACAGCCGGGCGGGCCGAAGACCTTCATGGCAGAATTCCGCCATCGGGCCGGCAGATCGGCAATGCGCACGGTGATGACACACTGAGCACAGATCGGCAGCAGCGTGGCTGTGGGGGTGTGGGGTCAACGCCGGGATAACTCGGGAGCGCCATTTTCAAAATGGCGGCCATTCCACAAAAGGTCGGCGGCCATCGCACTCCGCCGCGTAGCCCCCGCTTTGTGGCAGTAACAGGCCGTAAGGAAAGAGGCAATTTGGGCCCCTGGTCTCCTTACCAAAGGAAGGATATACTTCCCACAGAGGGAGTGCAGCGAAGGTTCACCAGACTGATTCCTGGGATGGGGGGGATTGTCCGAGGGGGAGAGATTGAGCAGACTGGGCCGATACTCTCTGGAGTTTAGAAGAATGGGAGGTGATCTCATTGAAACACGCCAGATTCTGAGGGGGAGTGACAGGGTAGATACAGGGAGGGTGTTTCCCCCCCCCCCCGGGCTGGGGAGTCTAGAACCAGGGGTCACACAGTCTCAGGATAAGGGGTCGGCCATTGAGGACTGAGATGAGGAGGAATTTCTTCACTCAGAGGGGGGTGAATCTTTGGGGTTCTCTGCGCCAGAGGGCTGTGGAGGCTCAGTCATTGCATATAGTCAAGGCTGGCATCGAGAGATTTTTGGGAAAAATTAAGGATATGGGGATCGTGCAGCAAAGTGGATCTCGTTGAATGGCGGAGCAGGCTCGAGGGGTGCAAAGGCCTATTTGTTATGTTCTTACAAGCAGGCTAATTCATTGATATGTCCTTGCCAACCACAAAGCCTGTGGCAGAGTCTATGCGACGTGGATGGGGTTAACTGCACGGCAGATTGTGGGAGCAGTGACTTCCTTGTGTATGCAGCTAGAGTCACAAGCAAACTGGATTGAAGACTGGAAACCACAAATCCAGTGACCAGCATCCTGCTACACCAACACCACAGGAAGTCACATTGTTAGGTGATGGCAAGAGGTCTGTAAAGGAGTTAATCAATCCCGTTCACAGGAATCTGTAGCATCGCTCGTCTCCGTCCCCTGCCTCAGCTCATCCGCTGCTGAAACCCTCATCCCTGCCTCCGTTACCTCCAGACTTGACTATTCCAACGCACTCCTGGCCGGCCTCCCACATTCTACCCTACGTAAACTAGAGGTGATCCAAAACTCGGCTGTCCCCGTGTCTTAACTCGCACCCAGTCCCACTCACCCATCACCCCCTGTGCTCACTGCCCCCGTGTCCTAACTCGCACCGAGACCCACTCACCCATCACCCACTGTGCTCACTGACCTGTGTCCTAACTCACACCTAGTCCCACTCACCCATCACCCCCTGTGCTCACTGCCCCGTGTCCTAACTCACACCGAGTCCCGCTCACCCATCACCCCCTGTGCTCACTGCCCCGTGTCCTAACTCACACCAAGTCCCACTCACCCATCACCCCCTATGCTCACTGCCCCGTGTCCTAACTCACACCGAGTCCCGCTCACCCATCACCCGCTGTGCCCCGTGTCCTAACTCACACCGAGTCCCGCTCACCCATCACCCCCTGTGCTCACTGCCCCGTGTCCTAACTCACACTGAGTCCCACTCACCCATCACCCTCTGTGCTCACTGACATCCAGTGCCTCCCAGTTAAGCAACGCCTCGATTTCCAAATTCTCATTCCTGGTTTTCAAATCCCTCCTCGCCCCCTCCCTATCTCTGTAACCTCCTCCAGCCCCTACACCTCTCCCTATCTCTGTAACCTCCTCCAGCCCCTACACCCCTCCCTATCTCTGTAACCTCCTCCAGTCCCTACACCTCTCCCTATCTCTGTAACCTCCTCCAGCCCCTACACCCCTCCCTATCTCTGTAACCTCCTCCAGTCCCTACACCTCTCCCTATCTCTGTAACCTCCTCCAGCCCCTACACCTCTCCCTATCTCTGTAACCTCCTCCAGCCCCTACACCTCTCCCTATCTCTGTAACCTCCTCCAGCCCCTACACCCCTCCCTATCTCTGTAACCTCCTCCAGCCCCTACACCCCTCCCTATCTCTGTAACCCCCTCCAGCCCCACAACCCCCCGAGATCTCTGCACTCCTCTAATTCTGCCCCCTTGACCATCCCTGATTATAATCGCTCCACCTTCGGTGGCCGTGCCTTCTGTTGCCTGGGCCCCAAGCTCTGGAACTCCCTCCCTAAACCTCTCCACCTCTTTGACCCAGCTTTTGGTCACCTGCCCTAATTTCTCCTTGTGCGGCTTGGCGTCAAATCTTTGTGTCTCATAGTGCTCCTGGGAAGCGCCTTGGGACGTTTCACTACATTAACGGCGCTATATAAATACAAGTTGTCGTGCTAGAATTTTACCGTGGGCTGGAGCGCATATTGTCTGTCGGTTGTAGGCCTTGGCCGAGATTTCGTCTCGCTGACTTCAATCGGCAGATCCCACAATGCCTGTTGCTCTCCGTTGCCCCAGACGCATTTGCTCGCGGTGAAATCAACTCGTCCCTCTTCCCAATTCCCACCTCGCTCGGCAACGGTGCCCGTGCTCGCCAGAGAGAGTCACTTTCTCCTCTTTTCTCTTTCTCTCTTTCTTTGCGGCAAGCTGTGGTGTCGCCGAAGGTGAAGGTGGAGGGTTTCAGGACGGGGAGCGTGGGCGAGGAACTGGCACTCCCCTGCCACTTTATCGCGCACGACTCGAACCTCACCGTCGTGCAGGTCACGTGGCTGAAGAAAGTGGGGACGGTGAACACAAACCTGGCGGTGTACAACCCGCAGTTCGGAACCAGTTACCCCGCCCAATCTGGGCGCATCACCTTCAACGACGCCAATTCTCAAAACTGCACCTTGACAATCAGCCCCCTGCAGCTGGACGACGAGGGCATCTACAGTTGCGAAGTTAATGCCTTTCCCACCGGGAAGCAAGAATCCGAAACAAACTTAACCGTTCTGGGTGAGTAATTGTACAACCACTTCAACACAGGATCATCGAACGGTCACAGCACAGACGGAGGCCGTTCGGCCCCTCCAGCCCGTGCCCGCTCTCTGCAGGAGCACCTCAGCCAGTCCCACTCCCCCCCCGCCCTTTTCCCGGAGCCCGGCAAATCTCTCTCCTTCAGGGACTTACCCAACTCCCTTTTGAAAGCCACGATTGAGTCTGCCTCCATCGCCCTCTCGGGCAGCGCGTCCCCGATCCTAACCACTCGCTGCGTAAAAAGGTTTATCCTCGTGTCGCCTTTCTGCCAATCGCCTTCAATCTGTGTCCCTCTGGTTCTCCACCCTTCCACCAATGGGGAACAGTTTCTCTCGATCTGCTCTGTCCAGACCCCCTCGTGATTCTGAACCCCTCGATCGAATCTCCTCTCAACCTTCTCTGCTCCGAGGAGAACAACCCCAGCTTCTCCAGTCTCTCCCCGTCACTGAAGTCCCACATCCCCCGGGACCATTCTGGTCAATCTCCCTCCGTACCCTCTCTAAGGCCTTCACATCCTTCCTAAAGTGTGCGGGGCCCAGAATTGGACACAATACTCCAGGTGGGGCCGAACCCGTGTTTATAAAGGTTCATCATAACTCCCTTGTTTTTGTCCTCTGTGCCTCTGTTTATGAAGCCCAGGATCCCGTGAGCTTGTTTAACCGCTTTCCCAACCTGCCCTGCCACCTTCAGTGATTTGTCCACACACCCCCCAGGTCTCTCTGTTCATGCACCCCCTCTCGACACTCCGATAATGAGGTAAGGTCATGTTGCACACAGCACAGTCCGACAAACATCGATGTTATAACAATCAATAATCTGCTCTTGGAGATGTTGGTGAAGGCACAATTTATGATTCGGGCACAGAAGCGATCTCTGCTGCCCCTCCTTCGTAATACAGGTAGTGCCGCAGGAACAGTTACATCCAGCTGACAGGGCCCCGGTTTAACGTTTTATCTGAATGACAGCACCCTCGACCGTGCGGTGCTCCCTCAGTACTGCCCCTCCGACAGTGCGGCGCTCCCTCAGTCCTGTCCCTCCGACAGTGCGGTGCTCCCTCAGTACTGTCCCTCCGACAGTGCGACGCTCCCTCAGTACTGTCCCTCCGACAGTGCGGCGCTCCCTCAGTACTGTCCCTCCGACAGTGCGACGCTCCCTCAGTACTGTCCCTCCGACAGTGCGGCGCTCCCTCAGTACTGTCCCTCCGACAGTGCGGAGCTCCCTCAGTACTGCCCCTCCGACAGTGCGACGCTCCCTCAGTACTGTCCCTCCGACAGTGCGGCGCTCCCTCAGTACTGCCCCTCCGACAGTGCAGTGGTCCCTCAGTACTGCCCCTCCGACAGTGCGGTGCTCCCTCAGTACTGCCCCTCCGACAGTGCGGCACTCCCTTAGTACTGCCCCTCCGACAGTGCGGAGCTCCCTCAGCACTGGCCCCTCCGACAGTGCGGTGCTCCCTCAGTACTGCCCCCCCGACAGTGCGGAGCTCCCTCAGTACTGCCCCTCCGACAGTGCGGAGCTCCCTCAGTACTGCCACTCCGACAGTGCGGCGCTCCCTCAGCACTGCCCCTCCGACAGTGCGGTGCTCCCTCAGTACTGCCCCCCCGACAGTGCGGAGCTCCCTCAGTACTGCCACTCCGACAGTGCGGAGCTCCCTCAGCACTGGCCCCTCTGACAGTGCGGCGCTCCCTCAGCACTGCCCCTCCGACAGTGCGGTGCTCCCTCAGTACTGCCCCTCCGACAGAGCGGCGCTCCCTCAGTATTACCCCTCCGACAGTGCGGCGCTCCCTCAGTACTGCCCCTCTGACAGTGCGGCGCTCCCTCAGTACTGCCCCTCCGACAGTGCGGCGCTCCCTCAGTACTGCCCCTCCGACAGTGCGGAGCTCCCTCAGCACTGCCCCTCCGACAGTGCGGAGCTCCCTCAGCACTGCCCCTCCGACAGTGCGGAGCTCCCTCAGCACTGCACTGCAATGTCAGCCTACATTTTTTGCCTATGTCCCTGGAGTGGGTCTTGAACCCACAACCTTCTGACTCAGAGGCGAGAGTGCTGCCCACTGAGACACAGCTGACAGCAGTTTGATAGGTTACTGATTTGTGCCTGGTTGCAGGCTGACTGCTGGTGTTGGGAAAGTTCCCTGAACCTATTTTCTATTGAAGCAGAAAATGAGCCTGATGGGTTGTGGCGTCGACCTGGATTTTTAACTCACCATGTGCCACTCTCCTGTCCTCAGCGAAGCCAGTGAATGAAGTCGTCGCGGTCACAACAGACGCGGGTCTGTCAGAGGCGGCAGTGGCCAATTGCACGGCAGCCAATGGGAAACCAGCGGCTGATGTCACATGGATTGTGAAGGTGCCAGGCAACATCATGTCCACTCAGATTGACAATCCAGACGGGACGGTGACAATTGTCAGCCAGTACAGGATCGTGCCCACCCGTGCGGACCATGGGGAGAATGTGACCTGCCTCGTGTCCCACAAAGCACTAGCAGAGCTGGTAAACCTACCGGTGACATTATCAGTCCGATGTGAGTATGACACGAGACATGTGTGTTGGACAGGCAATCAATTGAAAACACACAATGCATATATTAACTGCATCGTTGAACAATCCGAATAGCACTGCCCAAAAATTATATAATGATTTCTTTTGGCATTTTCTTTTCTTCTCTCCTGTTGTCCGTTTTTTCTTTGTTCATCAGATCTGGTTGTCGCTGGCAAGGCCGGTGTTTATTGCCCATCCATAATGGGCAATAAATCCCTTGAGATGGTGGTGATAAGCCACCTTCTTGAACTGCTGCAGTCCGTGTGGTGAAAGTGTAGCACTGTTCATGACCGCCGGACGTCCCAATGTGTTTTACAGCCAATCAAGTGCTTTTGGAGTGCAGTCACTATTGTAATGTGCGAACCGCGGCAGCTATTTTGCGCACAGCAAGCTCCCAAAAACAGCAATCCGACAATGGCCAGATAATCTGTTTTTGTGATGTTGATTGAGGGATAAATCTTTGCCCCAGGACACCGGGGAGAACTCCCCCTGCTCTTCTTCAAAATAGTGCCATGGGATCTTTTACATCCACCTGAGAGAGCAGACGGGGCCTCGGTTTAACGTCTCATCCAAAAGACAGCGGCCTCTGACAGTGCAGCACTCCCTCAGTACTGCCCCTCCGACAGTGCGGCGTTCCCTCAGTACTGCCCCTCCGACAGTGCGGCGCTCCCTCAGTACTGCCCCTCCGACAGTGCGGCGCTCCCTCAGTACCGCCCCTCCGACAGTGCGGCGCTCCCTCAGTACTGCCCCTCCGACAGTGCGGCGCTCCCTCAGTACTGCCCCTCCGACAGTGCGGCACTCCCTCAGTACCGCCCCTCCGACAGTGTGGCGCTCCCTCAGTACTGCCCCTCCGACAGTGCGGCGCTCCCTCAGTACTGCCCCTCGGACAGTGCGGCACTCCCTCAGTACTGCCCCTCTGACAGTGCGGCACTCCCTCAGTACTGACCCTCCGACAGTGCGGCACTCCCTCAGTACTGACCCTCCGACAGTGCGGTGCTCCTTCAGTACTGCCCCTCCGACAGTGCGGCACTCCCTCAGTACTGCCCCTCTGACAGTGCGGTGCTCCCTCAGTACTGCCCCTCCGACAGTGCGGTGCTCCCTCAGTACTGCCCCTCCGACAGTGCGGCACTCCCTCAGTACTGCCCCTCTGACAGTGCGGCGCTCCCTCAGTACTGCCCCTCTGACAGTGCGGTGCTCCCTCAGTACTGCCCCTCCGACAGTGCGGCGCTCCCTCAGTACCGCCCCTCCGACAGTGCGATGCTCCCTCAGTACTGCCCCTCTGACAGTGCGGCACTCCCTCAGTACTGCCCCTCCGACAGTGCGATGCTCCCTCAGTACTGCCCCTCTGACAGTGCGGCGCTCCCTCAGTACTGCCCCTCCGACAGTGCGATGCTCCCTCAGTACTGCCCCTCTGACAGTGCGGCACTCCCTCAGTACTGCCCCTCTGACAGTGCGATGCTCCCTCAGTACTGCCCCTCTGACAGTGCGGCGCTCCCTCAGTACTGCCCCTCTGACAGTGCGGCGCTCCCTCAGTACTGCCTCTCCGACAGTGCGGCACTCCCTCAGTACTGCCCCTCTGACAGTGCGGCGCTCCCTCAGTACTGCCCCTCCGACAGTGCGATGCTCCCTCAGTACTGCCCCTCTGACAGTGCGGCACTCCCTCAGTACTGCCCCTCCGACAGTGCGATGCTCCCTCAGTACTGCCCCTCCGACAGTGCGGCACTCCCTCAGTACTGCCCCTCCGACAGTGCGGCACTCCCTCAGTACTGTCCCTCCGACAGTGCGGCACTCCCTCAGTACTGCCCCTCCGACAGTGCGGCACTCCCTCAGTACTGCCCCTCCGACAGTGCGGCACTCCCTCAGTACTGCCCCTCTGACAGTGCGGCGCTCCCTCAGTACTGCCCCTCTGACAGTGCGGCACTCCCTCAGTACTGCCCCTCTGACAGTGCGGCACTCCCTCAGTACTGCCCCTCCGACAGTGCGGCACTCCCTCAGTACTGCCCCTCTGACAGTGCGGCACTCCCTCAGTACTGCCCCTCCGACAGTGCGGCACTCCCTCAGTACTGTCCCTCCGACAGTGCAGCACTCCCTCAGTACTGCCCCTCTGACAGTGCGATACTCCCTCAGTACTGCCCCTCCGACAGTGCGGCGCTCCCTCAGTACTGCCCCTCCGACAGTGCGGCACTCCCTCAGTACTGCCCCTCCGACAGTGCGGCACTCCCTCAGTACTGCCCCTCTGACAGTGCGGCGCTCCCTCAGTACTGCCCCTCTGACAGTGCGGCACTCCCTCCGTACTGCCCCTCTGACAGTGCGGCACTCCCTCAGTACTGCCCCTCTGACAGTGCGGCACTCCCTCAGTACTGCCCCTCTGACAGTGCGGCACTCCCTCAGTACTATACTGGAGTTTCAACCTAGAATGAAGTGCTCAAGTTGCCAGAGTGGGATGTGAACCCACAACCTTCCCACTCGGAAGACGGGTGTGTTACCCACTGAGCCACGGCTGATACTACTCCCACAGGTGTTCCCACAGTGCTGTTAGGGAGGGAGTCCCGGGATTGTGACCCAGCGACGATGAAGGAACGGCCGATATATTCCCAAGTCGAGGGATGGTGTGTGTGTGACTGGGAGGGGAACGTGGAGGGGGGGTGTTCCCATGGACCTGCTGCCCTGGTCCTTCTCGTGGGTAGAGGCCGCGGATTTGGGAGGTGCTGCCGAAGAAGCCTTGGCGAGTTGCCGCGGTCAATCTTGTAGACGGTGCACACCGCAGCCACGGTGCGCCGGTGGTGGAGGGAGTGAGTGTTGGAGGTGGTGGAGGGAGTGAGTGTTGGAGGTGGTGGAGGGAGTGAGTGTTGGGGGTGGTGGAGGGAGTGAGTGTTGGAGGTGGTGGAGGGAGTGAGTGTTGGAGGTGGTGGAGGGAGTGAGTGTTGGAGGTGGTGGAGGGAGTGAGTGTTGGAGGTGGTGGAGGGAGTGAGTGTTGGAGGTGATGGAGGGAGCGAGTGTTGGAGGTGGTGGAGGGAGCGAGTGTTGGAGGTGGTGGAGGGAGTGAGTGTTGGAGGTGGTGGAGGGAGTGAGTGTTGGAGGTGGTGGAGGGAGTGAGTGTTGGAGGTGGTGGAGGGAGTGAGTGTTGGAGGTGGTGGAGGGAGTGAGTGTTGGAGGTGGTGGAGGGAGTGAGTGTTGGAGGTGGTGGAGGGGGTGAGTGTTGGAGGTGGTGGAGGGAGTGAGTGTTGGAGGTGGTGGAGGGAGCGAGTGTTGGAGGTGGTGGAGGGGGTCTTGGTGTTAAAGAACGAAAGCAAGGTGCCATCATTATTTTGCAGTTATGTGTTTTGTTGAATACATTCCACAGAAGAGAAGGGTCAATTATTTCCGCCATTGTAAATCCATTGTGAAGACAATAAGGCAAGTAATTCAATGTATTATATAATGTATAAAACCAGAAAATGATGGAAATACTCAGCAGGTCAGGAAGCATCCGTGGAGAGAGAAACAGAGTTAACGTTTCGGGTCAATGACCCTTCATCAGAACTGATGAATGTTGAAAATGTCACAGATTATTGAGGAAGAGCAGAGGTCCTTCCTCGAGCAAAGGCACAACCAATCCCCGTTCACTACCCTTCTCTGCCCGGCTGAACTTGTTCTCACGTTGAACAACTTCGCCTTTAACTCCACTCGCTTCCTCCAAACTAACGGTGTTGCTATGGGAACCCGCACAGTTCCTGGCTATGCCTGCCTTTTCGTGGGCTATGTGGAACATCCTTTGTTCCAGTCCTACTCGGGTCCCCTCACTCACCTCCCCTGTACTTGCTTCATAATCGGTTACACTTCGAACTTTCGCCAGTTCTGACCAAGGGTCATCGACCCGAAACATTAACTCAGTCTCTCTCTCCCCGCAGATGCTGCCTGACCTGCTGAGTATTTCCAGCATGTTCTGCTTTTATTTCAGATTCCAGCGAGCGCAGTATTTAGCTTTTGTTGAAGTAATTCAATGCATTAGAATTGTATTTATTGGGTGGGAAATATACTTGGATGAATTTTACGCTATTTGCAGTTCTGCAGAATCACATTTATTTGCCTTTCTTCAAGATGTCAGTCCACCAGAGTACTTCATTGTAAAGTGCCATTGCGGAACTATTCGCTGATGACCTGTGCCAATATTTCTTTCGTGCTAGACCCGCCGGAAGTGACGATCACGGGATATGATGGCAGTTGGTACATAAACAGAGGCACCGTCAGCCTCAGGTGCCTGGCGAAAGCAAATCCAGCAGCAACCAGCTATCGCTGGACAATGTACGTGGGCTCACAGTACATTAAACCCAGCTCTTTATATCATAGTACGGTTACACCACACACATAGTGCGCAATTACAATCCAGTAACTGCTGCCAATGCTTCACATCTGGTTCCAAGATTTAACGTTCTCAAATACTCTGTTAGAGAGAAACAGCATTTTATTTTGAGGTTATCTATCTATCTATCTATCTATCTGTCTGTCTATCTGTCTCTCTGTCTGTCTATCTCTCTATCTATCTGTCTGTCTGTCTATCTATCTCTGTCTGTCCGTCTGTCTCTCTGTCTATCTCTTTGACTTTCTGTCTCTCTGACTATCTGTCTGTCTGTCTGTCTGTCTATCTGTCTGTCTCTCTGTCTCTCTGTCTCTCTGTTTCTCTGTTTCTCTGTCTCTCTGTCTATCTGTCTCTCTGTCTGTCTCTCTGTCTCTCTGTCTGTCTCTCTGTCTCTCTGTCTGTCTGTCTATCTATCTGTCTGTCTGTCTCTCTGTCTATCTCTCTATCTATCTGTCTGTCTGTCTGTCTATCTATCTCTCTGTCTCTCTCTCTGTCTGTCTGTCTCTTTGTCTCTCTGTCTACCTCTCTGTCTATCTCTCTGTCTCTCTGTCTATATATCTATCTATCTATCTATCTATCTATCTATCTATCTATCTATCTATCTCTCTCTCTGTCTATCTCTCTGTCTATCTGTCTATCTCTCTGTCTATCTATCTATCTATCTGTCTATCTCTCTCTCTGTCAATCTCTGTCTATCTATCTATCTATCTATCTATCTATCTATCTATCTATCTATCTATCTATCTATCTCCATGTCTATCTCTCTCTCTCTCTATCTATCTCTCTGTCTATCTGTCTGTCTATCTATCTATCTGTCTATCTATCTCTTTTTACCTCTCGCTATCTCACTTTACCTGTCAATCTCTCTCTATCTCGCTTTCTCTCACTCTCTACCTCTCTCACTATCTCGCTCTCTCGCTTAAGTATCTCTCTCGGTCTCACTCACTTGCTCTACCTCTATTTCGCTCTCTCTCTCTTGCTCTCCCTCTCTCCCTCTCTCACTATCTCTCCCTATCTCTCTTGGCCTCTCTCTCCATCTCTCTCTATCTCTCTCTATTTCTCGCTAATCTCTGTCCCTCTCTGTCTCTCTCTATTTACATATATATCTATGTATATATATCTTTATGTACAAAGTATGATGCATTTCGTACAGGAAGGAATTAGCTATCTATTAACTATCTTTTTAGCTATAAGAATCAGCCCTCAATGATGTTATTAGACGAGAACCGTCCTTTTAGAAGGATATCTGCAGTACCCCTGCAGCAGAATAAGGTTATTCATCGTGAGCCGTGTCTGTTACTCCAGGAACTCGGGACCATTGCCTGAAACTGTCCAGGTGGAAGGAGATCACCTACTTATAACACAAGTCGATTCCTCTCTCAATGGCACGTGGACGTGCGAAGCCACAAACTCCGTTGGGAAAGGGAACGGTGAAATTACAGTTGTAGTGAGAGAGCGAGACTTACCCAGCGTAGGTACATGTCAACCTTTAACATTACATCTTATTGTCATTCAATGGCCATGTTGTGATTGCATAAGAAAAGTTGCACAATGAAGTTATGACGAACCTGTATAAAACACGGGTTCGGCCCCACCTGGAGCACTGTGTCCAATTCTGGGCCCCGCACACTTTAGGAAGGATGTGAGGGCCTTAGAGAGGGTACGGAGGGAGATTGACCAGAATGGTCCCGGGGGATGTGGGACTTCAGTGACGGGGAGAGACTGGAGAAGCTGGAGTTGTTCTCCTCGGAGCAGAGAAGGTCGAGAGGAGATTTGATCGAGGGGTTCAGAATCACGAGGGGGTGTGGACAGAGCGGATCGAGAGAAACTGTTCCCCATTGGTGGAAGGGTGGAGAACCAGAGGGACACAGATTGAAGGCGATTGGCAGAAAGGCGACACGAGGATAAACCTTTTTACGCAGCGAGTGGTTAGGATCGGGAACACGCTGCCCGAGAGGGCGATGGAGGCAGACTCAATCGTGGCTTTCAAAAGGGAGCTGGATAGAACATAAGAAATAGGAGCAGGAGTCGGCCATTCGACCCCTCGAGCCTGCTCCGCCATTTAATAATCGTGGCTGCTCCGATCATGGACTCAGCTCCACTTCCCCGCCCGCTCCCCATAACCCTTCACTCCCTTATCGCTCAAAAATCTGTCTATCTCCACCTTAAATATATTCAATGTCCCAGCCTCCACAGCTCTCTGGGGCAGAGAATTCCACAGATTTACAACCCTCTGAGAGAAGAAATTCCTCCTCATCTCAGTTTTAAATGGGCGGCCCCTTATTCTAAGATCATGCCCCCTAGTTCTAGTCTCCCCCATCAGTGGAAACATCCTCTCTGCATCCACCTTGTCGAGCCCCCTCATTATCTTACATGTTTCGATGAGATCACCTCTCATTCTTCTGAACTCCAATGTGTATAGGCCCCAACCTACTCAACCTATCTTCATAAATCAACCCCTCATCTTCGGAATCAACCTAGTGAACCTTCTCCGAACTGTCTCCAATGCAAGTATATCATAGAAACATAGAAACATAGAAAATAGGTGCAGGAGCAGGCCATTCGGCCCTTCGCGCCTGCACCACCATTCAATATGATCATGGCTGATCATGCAACTTCAGCATTCCATTCCTGCTTTCTCTCCATACCCCTTGATCCCTTTAGCCATAAGGGCCACATCTAACTCCCTTTTGAATATATCTAACGAACTGGCCTCAACAACTCTCTGCAGAAGAGAATTCCACAGGTTCACAATTCTCTGAGTGAAGAAGTTTCTCCTCATCTCGGTCCTAAATGGCTTACCCCTTATCCTTAGACTGTGACCCCTGGTTCTGGACTTCCCCAACATCGGGAATATTCTTCCTGTATCTAACCTGTCCAATCCTGTCAGAATTTTATATGTTTCTATGAGATCCCCTCTCATTCTTCTAAACTCCAGTGAATATAAGCCTAGCCTAGCCGATCCAGTATTTCTTCATATGTCAGTCCTGCCATCCCGGGAATCAGTCTGGTGAACCTTCGCTGCACTCCCTCAATAGCAAGCACGTCCTTCCTCAGATTAGGAGACCAAAACTGTACACAATATCCTTCCTTAAATACGGAGACCAAAACTGCACGCAGTACTCCAGGTGTGACCTCAGCAATACCCTGTACAGTTGTAGCAGGACTTCTCTGCTTGTATACTCTATCCCCCTTGCAATAAAGTCCCTGAAGGAGAGAGATTTGCCGGGCTCCGGGGAAAGGGCGGGGGGAGGGGGACTGGCTGAGGTGCTCCTGCAGAGCGCCGGCACGGGCTGGAGGGCCCGAATGGCCTCCTTCTGTGCTGTTACCGTGCTGTGGTTCTCTAATGGTGCTTAGGCTTGGTAACATGTTCGGTGATCAAAACTCTCCGTGGGCAAGTTCCTTGTCGTGCTTCTACAGTCAAACTTGACAACACTTTCTCCGTGTGGCATTGTTACAGGCGAGTCCTTTGCATCCACCACACTGTACGTTGTGATAGGAATGGTCGCTGGGGTCACCGCCATAGCTGTCTTGCTAACCGTGGCGATAGCGAGAAAAAGGCGGAGGATTCCTGGTAAGTGATATGAAATATTTAGCGGTCCATTTTAAGGTCCACTTGGCGGGGATACCTGTGGAATTGGCCTGGAAATCCCGACGTCCCGGGGGCCGTATAAAGTTTCTACGGATCTGGGGAGACGTGGGAAAAGCTGGTTCCCAGCACGCCATGCACATGCGCTGAAAATCGGCTTTTCCGATCTGTCAAGCTGGAGCTCGACAGATCCTCCGCATCTCGGGAACGAGGTCATTCGCACGGGCAAAATTGTGGGATTTACCCATATCTTGCCCGGCAAATGTTCTCAAAACTCTTGTGCCTGATTGAAGCATTGTCTACTTTTACAGGCGTAAGAGTTTAAAAACATTTCAAAACCACGATTGAAATAAAATTTAAAAGAACATGTTTATGTTAAAACCCTGCCCACTCAGGTAATGCTATTTTAAACCCTAACCCGAACTTTTTTTAAAAATCGGTGAATTTCTTTTTCTGAAAAACATGCACAACTTTAGTTTCTGTTAGTGTATTGATGTCAGGTGTTTTTGAAATGTTTTATGTGGTGTTTGTGCGTTTTGGGGTTTTTCTCATTCATAGTAATAGGAGTTTCAGCCTACGAATCTCCTATTACTATGAAGGAGAAAATACTTACCTGTGACTGGGTGTCCAGGCCCACGTGACTCCTGCGGACGTCCCAACGTGAACGCACTGGGACGCGCAGTCACGGGAGGCCTCCAGACCGGGATCGCAAGCAGCTTCAGGTAAGTGCGCATTTTGTGTCCTTTATTGAGTGGCTTGCCCGCGGGAACTTACCTGTTGGGTTGTCAGTCTTCACCCCCGCGTATCGCAGGATCCCTCGAGCCAGGATGACTTGCTTCCACGAGAGTCACAGATGGTTCAGTGAAGGACCCAGATCCTGAACTCCAGTTTGAGGGGGGTGGGAGATGCCCTGTGGGTGGATTTTTTTAACGTGGGGTGACCGTTGCACACCAGCCACCACACGGGGCTTGACAGAGCGAGGCCTTGGTCCAGGGGCAAGGGTTAACCAGGACGACTGGAGACCAGCTCTGCTGCACGGACCCAGTGCGCGCACATATCGCACAGTGTGGGCTGGGCCCGTGCTGCCCCTGGGCCCTCGGCTCTTCTGGGCCCCGTCCCCTCATTCATCCCACCTCCGCCATGATGTTCCAGGGCCCAGCGCTCCAGCTATACGTATAGCCCCGGCCTGCGATGGCGTTCTCACACAGCTCGGGGCGGCCCACAATGTTGCAGGGCCCTGCCGTAGAGGGTTTGGTTCAACCACTTGTGCGTTGCTCTCCAGCCGCCCGGGCCCCAAGCTCCCTCCCCTAAACCTCTCTGCCTCTCTCACCTCCCTTGGGACGTTGCTCAAAACGGACTGTCCTACTCGCGTCCCTCCGCGTGGCGCTGCAAACATTGCGTCCCTTTGAGTCCCGGCCCCACAGAGAAAGCAGAGTGTGAGATTTGCCGCTGCTGTTCCTGTCGGGGGCAGTAAGCCCAATGTATCTCGCGGAGGGCGGGACTTTCCCGCCTTGCGGCTGTTACCACCTCAAACAGGACACCACTGAATTACCGTCCGATTGTAGTTGTCACGATTTGGGATTCCCTTCCCCCTTTCCTCATGGAACAGGTTGGGACATGAACGACTTCAAACTGTAATCTGATTAAGAGATGTTTAAAAATTGTTAGCTTTTGAGGACAGCCCTCTGCCGATTGCTGGTCAAACGGAGGACAGTTTTTAGCATGGAGGTGGTGGTGTTCCCAGGCCCCTGCTGCCCTTGTCCTTCTAGGGGTTAGAGGTCGCGGGTTTGGGAGGTGCTGCCGAAGAAGCCTTGGCGAGTTGCCGCGGTGCATCTTGTGGACGGTGCACACCGCAGCCACGGTGCGCCGGTGGTGGAGGGAGTGAGTGTTGGAGGTGGTGGAGGGAGTGAGTGTTGGAGGTGGTGGAGGGAGTGAGTGTTGGAGGTGGTGGAGGGAGGGAGTGTTGGAGGTGGTGGAGGGAGTGAGTGTTGGAGGTGGTGGAGGCAGTGAGTGTTGGAGGTGGTGGAGGGAGTGAGTGTTGGAGGTGGTGGAGGGAGGGAGTGTTGGAGGTGGTGGAGGGAGGGAGTGTTGGAGGTGGTGGAGGGAGTGAGTGTTGGAGGTGGTGGAGGGAGTGAGTGTTGGAGGTGGTGGAGGGAGTGAGTGTTGGAGGTGGTGGAGGGAGTGAGTGTTGGAGGTGGTGGAGGGAGTGAGTGTTGGAGGTGGTGGAGGGAGTGAGTGTTGGAGGTGGTGGAGGGAGGGAGTGTTGGAGGTGGTGGAGGCAGTGAGTGTTGGAGGTGGTGGAGGGAGTGAGTGTTGGAGGAGGGAGTGAGTGTTGGAGGTGGTGGAGGGAGTGAGTGTTGGAGGGAGTGAGTGTTGGAGGTGGTGGAGGGAGTGAGTGTTGGAGGGAGTGAGTGTTGGAGGTGGTGGAGGGAGTGAGTGTTGGAGGTGGTGGAGGGAGTGAGTGTTGGAGGTGGTGGAGGGAGTGAGTGTTGGAGGTGGTGGAGGGAGTGAGTGTTGGAGGTGGTGGAGGGAGTGAGTGTTGGAGGTGGTGGAGGGAGTGAGTGTTGGAGGCAGTGAGGAGCGGACCCATCGAACGGCCTGCTTTGTCCTGGATGGTGTCGAGCTTCTCGAGTGTTGTTGGAGCTGCAGCTCGTCCAGGCAAGTGGGGCGTGTTCCAAGTTTTTGCCGGGTGACTTGAACCCATGACCTTCTCATTCAGAGGCAAGGGTGTTAGCCACTGAGCCATTGGCTGACAACTGAATGACCCAACTGAAGCCGATGAGACACATTATGGTTGACCTAATGGCGACCTCATAGATAAGTGCCAACACTTAATCGACGCCCTGTTCTTTAAGCAAATAGTGAATAATGAGAATGATGGATCAATAAACTCGATGTGGGGAAAAAGCCATTACTAATTATCTTCCATTTTTTTATTCCACCAGACACCAAATCAGAAGCCAGCCCTTCTCCTCAAACGGTAAGAATACAAGGATTAGGAGCAGGAGTTGGCCATTCAGCCCCTCGAGCCTGCTCCGCCATTCAATGAGATCATGGGCTGATCATTGACCTCAACTCCACCTTCCCGCCCGATCCCTCGATTCCAAAAATCTCTCGATCTCAGCCTTGACTATACTCAGAGACTCATTGTCCCCAGCCCTCTGGAGCAAGATTCACCCCCCTCTGAGTGAAGAAATTCCTCCTCATCTCAGTCCTCAATGGCCGACCCCTTATCCTGAGACTGTGTGACCCCTGGTTCTAGACTCCCCAGCCCGGGGGGGGGGGAAACACCCTCCCTGCGTCTACCCTGTCAATCCCTGTGAGAATTCTGTGTGTTTCAATGAGATCACCTCCCATTCTTCTAAACTCCAGGGATTATAGGCCCAGTCTACTCAATCTGTGGATACAGATTCAATCGTAGTCTTCAAAAGGGGAATTGGATAACTATCTGAAGGAGAAAAAACTGCAGGGATATGGGGAAAGAGCGGGGAGGTGGGGGGGAGAGGGGCAGGGAGAGAAGGGAGAGAGGGGCGAGCGGCGGGGGGAGAGAGGCGGGAGGGGCGAGGGGCGGGGGGAGGAGGGCGGGAGGAGAGGGGGAGAGGGGCAGGGGGAGGGGCAGGGGGAGAGGGGGAGAGGGGCAGGGGGAGAGGGGGAGAGGGGCGGGGGGAGAGGCAGGGGGAGAGGCGGGAGAGAGAGGCGGGAGGAGGGGCAGGGTGAGAGGGGAGAGGGGCGAGGGTGAGTGGGGGGGGGGGAGAGGTGGGAGAGGGGCGGGGGGAGGGGGGAGGGGCGGGGGGAGAGGAGCGGGGGAGAGGGGCGGGGGCAGAAGGGAGAGGGGCGGGGAGAGAGGGGCGGGGAGAGGGGGGAGGGGCGAGCGGCGAGGGAAGAGTGGTGGGGGAGAGGGGAGAGGGGCGGGGGAGAGGGGAGAGGGGCGAGGGAGAGTGGGCGGAGGGAGAGGGTGGAGAGGGGTGGGGGGAGAGGGGGAGAGGGGCGAGGGGTGAGGGAGAGGGGCGAGGGGAGAGGGAAGAGGAGAGAGGGGCGGGGGAGAGGGGAGAGGGGCGAGGGAGAGTGGGCGGAGGGAGAGGGTGGAGAGGGGTGGGGGGAGAGGGGCGAGGGGAGAGGGGCGAGGGGCGAGGGGCGAGGGGAGAGGGGCGGGGGGAGAGGCGGGAGGGGCGAAGGGAGAGGGGCGGGGGGAGGAGGGCGGGAGGAGAGGGGGAGAGGGGCAGGGGGAGGGGCAGGGGGAGAGGGGGAGAGGGGAGAGAGGTGAGGGGGTGAGGGGGAGAGGGGGAGAGTGGTGGGGGGAGAGGGGCGAGGGGAGAGGGGTGGGGGGAGATGGGGAGAGGGGGGAGGGGGGAGAGAGGTGGGGGGAGAGGGTGGGATGGGTTGGGGGAGGGGCTTCGAAAGGGCCGGCGGGGACTCGATGGGCCGAATGGCCTCCTTCTGCACTGTATTGTTCTACAATTCGATATCATTCTAACTATATCTTTCTTTTCTCAACAGGAAAATAAAATTATTGTCTTTGCGACACTGAACCTCAATATGTCAGACGCTGCAAATCCTCCAAGGAGACAGAATTGTGAGCCAGATGCAACAATACATGCAGATATTAATATTAACTAGATTAAATCCCACTTATTAACAGAATGGTTGACTTGCTAACGATTCTGGATAATCCGAGATTATCTATGTTGCTGTCAAAAATACGCAGAGTCTCACTGCAAGTTGACGTCTTACAACAAGCTCTTAATTACTGCCTGGTCCGCACCAAATTACACGTACGCTGCACTGGGATCCAATTCAACCTCTTCCTCAGCATCTATAAATCTCATTCTAACCCCAAGTCGCAGTGTGTGTGCGTGTGTTCGGTCGGTGTTTATCCAGTGTTGTTATTTCGCAATCATTTATCAATCAGTCCGATTCATTCAGTGGATTTAAGTCGCTGGAGAAAATACAAATTGCAGCAACGAATATAAATCTACTCTTCGCTCCGTAGTTACATCAAAGGTACGCAGACCCCACTTCAGAGCAAGTCTTACTTATTACAACTACTGAGGGAGCGCCGCACTGTCGGAGGGGCAGTACTGAGGGAGTGACGCACTGTCGGAGGGGCGGTACTGAGGGAGTGCCGCACTGTCGGAGGGGCAGTACTGAGGGAGTGCCGCACTGTCGGAGGGGCAGTACTGAGGGAGTGACGCACTGTCGGAGGGGCTGTACTGAGGGAGCGCTGCACTGTCGGAGGGGCAGTAGTGAGGGAGTGACGCACTGTCGGAGGGGCGGTACTGAGGGAGTGCCGCACTGTCGGAGGGGCAGTACTGAGGGAGCGCCGCACTGTCGGAGGGGCAGTACTGAGGGAGCGCCGCACTGTCGGAGGGGCGGTACTGAGGGAGCGCCGCACTGTCGGAGGGGCAGTACTGAGGGAGCGCCGCACTGTCGGAGGGGCGGTACTGAGGGAGCGCCGCACTGTCGGAGGGGCAGTACTGAGGGAGCGCCGCACTATCGGAGGGGCAGTACTGAGGGAGCGCTGCACTGTCAGAGGGGCAGTTCTGAGGGAGCGCCGCACTGTCGGAGGGGCAGTTCTGAGGGAGCGCCGCACTGTCGGAGGGGCAGTTCTGAGGGAGTGCAGCACTGTCGGAGGGGCAGTTCTGAGGGAGAGCTGCACTGTCGTAGGGGCAGTACTGAGGGAGCGCCGCACTGTTGAAGGGGCAGTACTGAGGGAGCGCCGCACTGTCGGAGGGGCAGTACTGAGGGAGTGACGCACTGTCAGAGGGGCAGTACTGAGGGAGCGCCGCACTGTCAGAGGGGCAGTACTGAGGGAGCGCTGCACTGTCGGAGGTGCAGTACTGAGGGAGTACCGTACTGTCGGAGGGGCAGTACTGAGGGAGTGCCGTACTGTCGGAGGGGCAGTGCTGAGGGAGCGCTGCACTGTTGGAGGAGCGGTACTGAGGGACCGCCTCACTGTCAGAGGGGCAATACTGAGGGAGCGCCTCACTGTCGGAGGGGCAGTACTGAGGGAGCGCCGCACTGTCGGAGGGGCAGTACTGAGGGAGCGCCACACTGTCGGACGGGCAGTACTGAGGGACCGCCTCACTGTCAGAGGGGCAATACTGAGGGAGCGCCTCACTGTCGGAGGGGCAGTACTGAGGGAGCGCCTCACTGTCGGAGGGGCAGTACTGAGGGAGCGCCGCACTGTCGGAGGGGCAGTACTGAGGGAGTGCCTCACTGTCGGAGGGGCAGTACTGAGGGAGCGCCGCACTGTCGGAGGGGCAGTACTGAGGGAGCGCCGCACTGTCGGAGGGGCGGTACTGAGGGAGCACCGCACTGTCGGAGGGGCAGTACTGAGGGAGCGCCGCACTGTCGGAGGGGCAGTACTGAGGGAGCGCCGCACTGTCGGAGGGGCGGTACTGAGGGAGCGCCGCACTGTCGGAGGGGCAGTACTGAGGGAGCACCGCACCTTCGGAGGGGCAGTACTGAGGGAGCACCGCACTGTCGGAGGTGCCGTCTTTTGGATGAGACGTTAAACCGAGGCCCCGTCTGCTCTCTGAGGTACGTAAAAGATCCCATGGCACTATTTCAGAGATGAGCAGGGGCATCATGTGTCTTGGGGCCAATATTTATCCCTCAATCAACGCAACCAAAACAGATTGGGGGAAAATTCTGGTCCGAGGTTCCTTTGGACGAACACCTCAGACCCAAAGCGCTTGTACGAAAATTCCCGGTGGTTCCGAGTGCACCTTCGATTGCGGTCGGAGGCCTTCACTCGATGCGAGGAACACAGGAAGATGAATACCCTGTACGTACGGACATGCTGGAGTCACATGGGCCTGGACCACCAATCACTGGGCAGTATTCTCATTGATAAAAATGGGAACTCCGTTTGTACAAGCTCCCATGAGAATAACCCCCTAAAACAAGAAACACAGCACACTTAATAAAAAATACACCCCACATATTTAAAATTATTTGAAATTAAAGAAATGTTTTGGAAAAAATATTTATTTTGGGGACTTTTAAAAAAATTTGTTTCAATAAGGTTTAAAATAAACTTAGCTTAACACACAGGGTTTTTAACATAAAAATGTATGATTGAATTTAATTTTGATATGTTTTTAAACCCTTACGCTGATAACAGTAAGCTCTGTGCCTGCTCTCACCAGGTGTAAGAGTTTGAAGGACATTTAGTGGGCAGGAGTTGGGTAAATAGCCCGATCTCTCCCGCGCGGAGGGATGAGGAGGATCTGTACGGAGAAATCTCGGAAAAGCCGGTTTTGGTCGCACCAATGGGTCCGAGCGCACTCCGCATGCACCCGGCGAAGACAGAATTTTCGGCCCATTATCACGATCACATCGCTGTGTGCGGGAGCTTGGGTACCGGGCGGGAAGGTGGAGTTGAGGTCAAAGATCAGCCGACAGCAACAACAACTTGTATTTATATAGCGCCTTTAACGATGTGAAACGTCCCAAGGTGCTTCACAGGAGTGTTATGGGACAAAACATTTGACACCGAGCCACATAAGGAGGAATTAGGGGCAGGTGACCAAAAGCTTAGTCAGAGAGGTCGGTTTTAAGGAGCGTCTTGAAGGAGGAGAGAGAGGTGGAGAGGCGGAGAGGTTTAGGGAGGGAGTTCCAGAGCTTGGGGCCCAGGCAACAGAAGGCACGGCCACCGATGGTGGAGCGATTATAATCAGGGATGGTCAGGAGGGCAGAATTAGAGGAGTGCAGAGATCTCGGGGGGTTGTGGGGCTGGAGGAGGTTACAGAGATAGGGAGGGGCGAGGGCCATGGAGGGATTTGAAAACAAGGATGAGAATTTCGAAATCGAGGCGTTGCTTAATCAGGAGCCAATGTAGGTCAGTGAGCACAGGGGGTGATGGGTGAGCGGGACTCGGTGTGAGTTAAGACACGGGGCAGTGAGCACAGGGGGTGATGGGTGAGTGGGACTCGGTGTGAGTTAGGACATGGGGCAGTGAGCACAGGGGGTGATGGGTGAGTGGGACTCGGTGTGAGTTAGGATACGGGGCAGCCGAGTTTTGGAGCACCTCTAGTTGACGTAGGGTAGAATGTGGGAGGCCAGCCAGGAGTGCGTTGGAATGGTTAAGTCTGGAGGTAACAAAGGAACGATCTCATTGAATGGCGGAGCAGGCCCGAGAGGCCAAATGGCCTACTCCTGCTCCTATTCCTTCTGTGCTTATGTTGTCCTTGAAGCAGAGCAGTTAAGAGGAGATTTGATCGAGGTGTTCAAAATCCGGAAGGGTTTTGATTGAGTAAATAAGGAGAAACCGTTTCGAGTGGCAGGATGCTCGGTAACCAGAGGACACAGATGCATAAGGTGATCCAGGGGTGACATGAGGAAACATTTCTTTTTACGCAGCGAGTTGTTGTGATCTGGAACGCGCTGCCTGAAAGGGCGGTGGGAGCAGGTTCAATGGTAACTGAAGGGGAAAATGGGTTGGCTTCTCCTCCCACGAACGGGCCATTTGATATAAAGGGTCGACTGCTCGTCCCAACCCACGTAGCAGACCTCGAAGTTATTAGACGGAGACGGGTGGCAAGGTATAACGATCTTTAATTACGGGCGTCCGGGAACACTTCTCATCACAGCCGCCTGTGAGTGGCGATGTTCCCTGAATAGCAAAATTGTACATTACTTATACATTTCATAGATCCCTTCGCCCGCCCCCCTCCCCCGGTATGACCTCCCACGAACTCTAATTGGGTTACCTTATCAGTAATATTTTGGATTGACAGAGCAGGATCTCAAGGCAGCCTTTGGACCTTAACTGGGATGACCTCATTGGGTTAGAATTTGCTGATTGTATGTGGCGCCTAAAAGTCTGTTTAGAGTCTTTTCGCAGAGTCTTATCTTGTTGGACTGGACATACCTTAATGTTATCTGGTGTTTTGGTACATCAGTGTTGAATCAGAGGCCTGTGGGTCCTCGGTGCTGGAATATGTTAGAATGTGAGATCAGCCACAGACCTTCTGCCCCTTTTACTGAGCCAATGTAGAAGCCGGCACTTTAAACCTTATTTCGCTTTTACCCCTAATGCCAATTTTCTCTTACAGTAACTTTCAAAAGGGGGAATTGTGTAAATACTCAAAGGGAAAGAACTGACAGGGCTGTGGGGAAAGAGCAGGAAAGGGACAATCGCTTTGTACGGCTCAGGAAAGGGGACTTCAATCCTTATTGAAGTTCTGGGTGCAGCGACCAGCGGCTCTTCCATCCAAATCAGCGCCGAGGTCTGATCAATGTTGTGTAACCGCAGTTACACGACAAAAGCAAGGCTGCACCCTTGCATCAGAAGGAACTGATCTGGAGCCATGGCAGTTGCCCAAGGACACTGAGCGCAATGGTGTTCATTCTCAGGATTGGACTGTTCTTCACAGCTCTTCAACCAGGTATGGATACCATCTGATCACTACACTGACATCGTGGTAGTTCATCTGTCTGTCTGTCTGTGGTCTATGTATCTATCTACCAATCAATCTACCGAACTATCTATCTGTCTGTCTCTGTCTATCTGTGGTCTGTGGTCTATGTATCTATCTACCAATCAGTCTACCGAACTATCTATCTGTCTGTCTCTGTCTATCTGTGGTCTGTGGTCTATGTATCTATCTACCAATCAATCTACTGACATGTCTCAGTCTCTGTCTGTCTGTCTGTGGTCTATGTATCTATCTACCAATCAGTCTACCGAACTATCTATCTGTCTGTCTCTGTCTATCTGTGGTCTGTGGTCTATGTATCTATCTACCAATCAATCTACCAAAGTGTCTCTGTCTCTGTCTGTCTGTCTGTGGTCTATGTATCTATCTACCAATCAATCTACTGACATGTCTCAGTCTCTGTCTGTCTGTCTGTTGTCTATGTATCTATCTACCAATCAATCTAGCAAAGTGTCTCTGTCTCTGTCTGTCTGTCTGTGGTCTATGTATCTATCTACCGATCAATCTACCAAAGTGTCTCTGTCTCTGTCTGTCTGTCTGTTGTCTATGTATCTATCTACCAATCAATCGACCAAAGTGTCTCTGTCTCTGTCTGTCTGTCTGTGGTCTATGTATCTATCTACCGATCAATCTACCAAAGTGTCTCTGTCTCTGTCTGTCTGTCTGTTGTCTATGTATCTATCTACCAATCAATCGACCAAACTATCTATCTATCTATCTGTATCTATCTATCTATCTATCTATCTTACCAACTGCCTGTGTGTATGCACACTTTTATAATTGCTTCCTAAAATCGAGAGTAGACAGTAGATGTAATACATCCAGTTGTTACAAACCGCTTTCGCACACCTAGAAAACTGATGGTGAAGCTTACGTTAAAAAGTGCGAGTTAATTTTGATCATATATGCTGACGTACATTGTGCTTAACGGCCTGTGGAAAAGAGACAGTGAGTCTGTCGGCAGAATTGAAGCCAGCACGCGATAGCTCTCCAGCAAGGAGAAATTGGGCAGAAAAGTAACGCTCCCACCTTCCGTTGTAACTTCCGCTTTCACGGTCGGTGCAAGGGGAGCAGGAATCCAACGCGACCTTGTGCAAGATTTCCCTTCAAGTTGCAAGGTTTTGGAGGAGTGATTTGGGCATGGTGATTGAGCAATTGTAATCGCTGCAAACAGCCATGTGTGTGGGGAGGGGGAGGGGAGAAGGGTTGCCAAGGCTCTATCTAGGGCCAGAAATTCTCCTCCGTAACAATTGATTCAGCTCTATTTCTTGGAGCTAAAAGTTGTTTTTTTTGAGCTAAATAAATTTAAGGCGATTTTGCAAGTTTTGCCAGTGGTGTAACGCCATCGTCAGAAAATAAGGGCTGGTTTTTTTTTAAAGGCGGTTTTTGTGACAACACTCGGGGTCAAACCCAACAATAAAGCCGTTTTTGCGAGTTTCCCCGGTAAGGATATTTTTAAGGGCAGTGCTAAATATTTTTAAAAAGCTTGCCTTACCTGGTGGAGTCCGATCGAAATTGGCGATAACGGGGCCACTTTGGGAAACGGAGCTACAAGTTAAAGCTTTGAGAGGGAACAAAAGCTATATTTTATATAAAAACTACCTAAAAATGGTTACAGCATTTCCTACAAATGTAGATCCAGCATTCGAGATAGTTGCTGCTCTTCAGTGAGAAGGGATAAATGGGCTTGTAGATTCTAGTGTTTAAACATAGAAACATAGAAAATAGGTGCAGGAGCAGGCCATTCAGCCCTTCGAGCCTGCATCACCATTCAATAAGATCATGGCTGATCATGCAACTTCAGTACCCCATTCCTGCTTTCTCTCCATACCCCTTGATCCTTTTAGCCATAAGGGCCACATCTAACTCCCTTTTGAATATATTTAGTGAATTGGCCTCCACAACTTTCTGTGGTAGAGAATTCCACAGGTTCACCACTCTCTCGGTGAAGAAGTTTCTCCTCATCTCGACCCTAAATGGCTTACCCCTTATCCTTAGACTGTGACCCCTGGTTCTGGACTTCCCCAACATCGGGAACATTCTTCCTGCATCTAACCTGTCTAACCCCGTCAGAATTTTATATGTTTCTATGAGGTCCTCTTAACTCATTCTTCTTAACTCCAGTGAATGTAAACCTAGTCGATCCAGTCTCTCCTCATATGTCAGTCCTGCCATCCCGGGAATCAGTCTGTTGAACCTTCGCTGCACTCCCTCAATAGCAAGAATGTCCTCTTCAGATTAGGAGACCAAAACTGTACACAATATTCCAGGTGTGGCCTCACCAAGGCCCTGTACAACTGCAGTAAGACCTCCCTGCTCCTATACTCAAATCTCTCTCGCTATGAATGCTGTCATTGTGTTTAAGAATGGTAGATATGCTTGGGACATTATGGAGGGCCAGTAAAGGCCGATTGTTTGAAAATCAATGTTTAACGTATTGCAAATCGATCATGACCAGCAACAGGAGAAAATTGCAGCTTTGAAATAAAACAGACACTGGAGTTTAGCCCTCGAGACTGAAAGCACATTTGACAAACATTTAAACGCAGCTCTTTTTGAAACCCAGTGATTCTCCCGATGCAGGTGGGAATGATCTCAACTTCATTTGAAATCCAGCATTTAGTACGAGTCTGTGGTAAAATAAAAAAATAGAATCACAAAATATATAAATGATTTGGATGAGGAAACCAAATGTAATATTTTCAAGTTTGCTGCTAACACAAAACTAGATGGGATTGTGAGTTGTGAGGAGGATGCAAATACGCTGCAAGGCGATTTCGATAGGTTGAGTGAGTGGGCAAACACATGGCAGATGCAGTATAACGTGGATAAATGTAAAAGTTATCCACTTTGGTAGGAAACACATAAGGACAAAGTATTATTGAAATGGTGATGGCTTGGGAAGTGTCGATGTACAGAGGGACCTGGGTGTCCTTGTACACCAGTCACTGAAAGCAAACATGCCGGTGCAGCGAGCAGTTAGGAAGGCAAATGGTATGTTGGCCTTCATTGCAAGAGGGTTTGAGTACAGGAGCAAGGATGTCTTACTCCAGTTATACAGGGCCTTGGTGAGACCTCACCTGGAGTATTGTATACAGTTTTGGTCTCCTTACCTAAGGAAGGATATACTTGCCATAGAGGGAGTGCAGCGAAGGTTCACCAGACTGATTCCTGGGATGACAGGACTGGCGTATGAGGAGAGATTGGGTCGACGAGGCCTGTAGTCACTGGAGTTTAGAAGAATGAGAGGGGATCTCATTGAAAGGTATAACATTCTGACGGGAATGGACAGACTGGATGCGGGGAGGATGTTTCCCCGGGGCTGGGAAGTCTCGAACAAAGGCTCACAGTCTCAGGATACGGGGTAGGAAATTTAGGCCCGAGATGAGGAGAAACGTTCTCACTCAGAGGGTGGTGAACCTGTGGAATTCTCTACCACAGAAGGCTGTGGAGGCCAAGTCACTGAATATATTTAAGAGAGAGACAGATAGATTTCTAGACACTAAAGGCATCAAGGGGTTTGGGGAAAAAGTGGGAATATGGTGTTGAGATAGAGGATCAGCCATGATCGTATTGAATGGTGGTGCAGGCTCGAGGGGCCGAATGGCCCACTACTGCTTCTGTTTTCTATGTTTCTATACACTGGAAAAACATAAGAAAATCAGAGATCTTTCGATATGCCGGGGATTGTCACTGGTGCTTATGCAAAGACGGAACTATTCTGTATCCAATGAAATCTTCAAGGTACAGCCTATATTCCCCAGATGCTATGTGATAGAAAGATAGACACATAGAAATTTACAGCGCAGAAGGAGGCCATTTCGGCCCATCGTGTGCGGGCCGGCCGACAAAGAGCCGCTCGGCCCTCGGTCAGCAGCCCTGAAATTTACAGATAAACCCATGAACAATGACGGAAAGGCAAAGAGCACGCAGCCCAACCAGTCCGCCTCACACAACTGCGACACTCCTTACACTGAAACATTCTACACTCCACCCCAACCAGAGCCATGTGATCTCCTGGGAGAGGCAAAAAACAGATAAAAACCCAGGCCAATTTAGGGAGAAAAAATCTGGGAAAATTCCTCTCCAACCCATCCAGGAGATCGAAACTAGTCCAGGAGATCACGCTGACCGTATTCTATTCCCTGCAGTACTGACCATTAAATCTGCGCTGACCAACAAAAGGTCATCTAGTCTAATCCCAATTACCAGCTCTAGGTCTGTAACCCTGCAGGTTTAAGTGCCCATCCAACATCTCTTAAAAGTGGTGGGGGTTTCTGCATCCACCACTCTTCCAGGCAGCGAGTTCCAGATCCCCACAACCCTCTGCGTAAAGAGGCCCCCTCCTCAAATCCCCGCTAAACCTTCCACCAATCACCTTAAAACTATGCCCCCTCGTAATACCCCCCTCCACCAATGGAAATAGACCCTTACTATCCACTATGTCCAGACCCCTCAATATTTTGTATACCTCGATGAGGTCTCCTCTCAACCTCCTCTGTTCCAATGAGAACAAACCCAGCCTATCCAATCTGTCCTCATAACTGAGATTCTCCATTCCAGGCAGCATCCTCGTAAATCTCCTCTGCACCTTCTCTAGTGCAATCACGTCCTTCCTATAATACGGCGATCAGAACTGCACGCAGTACTCCAGCTGTGGCCTAACCAAAGTATTATACAATTTAAACATAACCTCCCTGCTCTTATATTCTATGCCTCGGCCAATAAAGGCAAGCATTCCGTATGCCTTCTTAACCACCTTATCCACCTGGCCTGCTACCTTCAGGGATCTGTGGACAAGCACTCCAAGGTCCCTTTGTTAATCTACACTATTAAGTGGCCTACCGCTTAATGTGTATACCTTCTCCTTATTAGCCCTCCCAAAGTGCATCACCTCACATTTCTCAGGTTCCCATCCCCCTGCCAAGCTAGTTTGAACTCTCTCCAACAACACGAGCAAAACTCCCCGCGAGGATATTGGTCCCGGCTCTGTTGAGATGCAACCCGCCCGGTTTGCACAGGTCCCATCTCCCCCAGAAGTGGTCCCAATGCCTCAAGAATTTAAAGTCCTCCCTCTTACACCAACTTTCCAGCCACGTGTTCATCCTCCCTAACCTTCTATTCTGATACTCATCAGCACGTGGCACCGGTCATAACCCAGAGATTACTACCTTTGAGGTCCTATTCTTTAATTTTCTTTCTAACTCCCTAAATTCTTCCTGTAGGACCTCATCCCTCATTTTGCCTATGTCATTGGTCCCGATATAGACCACAACCTCGGGCTGTTTACCCTCCCCTCCCAGGATGCCCTGTGTCCGCTCTGTGACACCCTTGACCCTGGCACCAGGGAGGCACAAACCCATTCGGGAGACACATCTACGGCCGCAGAAACGCCTGTCTGTTCCCCTAACTATAGACCCCCCTATCACTAGGGCTCTTTTGTTCCACGTCCTTTTCCCCTGTGCAGGTGGTGCCTTGGAATTGGCCCTGGCTGCTCTCCCCAGAGGCACCACCGTCCTTACCGATACTCAGAAGAGAATATTGGTTTGAAAGCGAGATGGACTCATGGAGGGGACTCCTGCTGAGCACACTTACTACGTCTGGTGGTCACCCACTACCCCTCTACCTGCACGCCTTTAAGCTGCGGGGTGACCACCTCCTGAAAGGTGCTATCCACGTAGCTCTCAGCCTCGCGGATGCATCGTATTGACTCCAGCCGCCGCTCCAGCTCCGAAACGCGGAGCTCGAGCAGTTGGAACCGGAGACACCTCCTGCACACATGGTTGTCTAGGCAGCGTGAAGCGTCCAGGACTTCCCGCAGGCCACAGGATGTGCACTCCACGGGACTGAGCTGCACGGCCATCCCTCGAGTTATCCTTATCCAGTTTAAAATCGACTTAAAAAGAAATAGAGAAAAGAGAGGGACTTACCAACTCACCTCGCCGACCTCCGAGGCCTCCTGAAGTCCCGGCCTCCGAACTCCCGACTTGCTGACCTCACAGGGCCTACCGACTCGCCGTGTTGCCAATTAGAGAGGTGCTGATTAACGAATAGTGCAGCCACTTAATCGTGAGCTGTATCTGATTACTAACTGATCCTTCGATCAACCATTATATCAGCAGGAGCAAATTAATTCAAAAGGTATTACCAATATAGGTCACTTAGAAATAGTAAAACACATTGAAAGTTTCGGAGACAGGAGATGAACAGTTCGGTGGTGGCTGAAATCTCTGCCATCCATAATCGGGTCAGTGGGAATCCTTCCAACTTGGGGTTTTGGGGACAAATCCCTCCTGTTTAATTCAGGCTACAAGGGCAGACATCGCCGACGAGGTCCAACACCGCCTCCAGTGCGGCAGTGCAGCCTTCGGTCGTCTGAGGAAGAGATTATTCGAAGACCAGGCCCTCAAATCTACCACCAAGCTCATGGTCTACAGGGCTGTGGTGATACCCGCCCTCCTGTATGGCTCAGAGACATGGACCATGTACAGTAGACACCTCAAGTCGCTGGAGAAATACCACTAATGCTGTCTCCGCAAGATCCCGCAAATCCCCCGGGAGGACAGACGCACCAACGTTAGCGTCCTCGACCAGGCCAACATCCCCAGCATCGAAGCACTGACCACACTCGACCAGCTCCGCTGGGCAGGGCCACATTGTCCGCATGGCCCCCAGACACGAGACTCCCAAAGCTCTACTCGGAACTCCTACACGGCAAGCGAGCCCCAGGTGGGCAGAGGAAACGTTACAAGGGACCACCCTCAAAGCCTCCCTGATAAAGTGCAACATCCCCCACCGACACCTGGGAGTCCCTGGCCCAAAGACCAGTCCGCCCCTAAGTGGAGGAAGTGCATCCGGGAGGGCGCTGAGCACCTCGAGTCTCGTCGCCGAGAGCGTGCAGAAAGCAAGCGCAGGCAGCGGAAGGAGCGTGCGGCAAACCTGTCCCACCCTCCCCTTCCCTCAACCACTGTCTGTCCCACCTGTGACAGGGACTGTGGTTCCCGTATTGGACTGTTCAGTCACCCGAGAACTCACTTTTAGAGTGGAAGCAAGTCTTCCTCGACTCCGAGGGACTGCCCGTGATGATGATGATGACTGTAGCTGTTATTAGTTTAAGGAGCTGTGGCGAAATGCAGACAGAGAATGCAACTTAAGGATATGTTAAGATTGCCGAGTGCCTTGTCTTTTTGTGAACAACCTCGGCGAGTTGCAATTGTGACTCGCGTTTCATTGAACAACGATATCCTGGAAACCTAAATGCTTCGAGCGTTGGGCATGTGCGTTATTTCTGAGGCGAAAAAATTTAGCCCCATCCTTAAAAACGGAGGTATTTTAAGGCCACACCAAAATTAAACAACCTTTTGGCGAAACTTAGGCCTTGTTTTTTTGCCGTTATTTCGGCCTAAAAAAACCCACCACTAATCGGAACTAACGCCAAATAAAAGGAAATATTTTTCAATGTCTGCCGCTTAGATTGAACCTGTTTGCCTTTTGTTGTATATGCAGACTATGGATGTACTCTCTGTGTAGTCACTGTATAAGATGTTGCATAAGATGGAGACTTGTTACCTGATGTACTTTCAATAAGGTTTGCACTGTGTATATACCATGCTGGCACCACTAGAGGGTGCAACTGGTGGAGACTGGGGTTTCCTGCCCTGGTGGCAGGGGCTGTATAAAAGGCTGCCCACCATGCTTGTTCCTCACACTGGAGTTATGACTAAAGGACCAAGGTCACTACAGTTTGAGTACAACACATTGCTTTGTGGAGTCATTCATAAGTGTATGACAGACATAACACCTTTGGTCAGACCTATTCCATTCCCACCGCTATCAGCCACAGCAATCTTCCCACCTACGCTTCATTTTACCCATTCCAATCCACACTGTGTGTAAAGTGCGAGGCCCGTTCCCATTACACTGGCAGTCATGGTCCAGATTACCTTATACAGTGGTGTATATGTGGAACAGAAGAACGTAAGAAATAGGAGCAGGAGTCGGCCATTCGGCCCCTCGAGCCTGCTCCACCATTCAACACGATCATGGGCTGATCCGATCATGGACTCAGCTCCACTTCCCCGCCCGCTCCCCATAACCCTTCACTCCCTGATCGCTCAAAAATCTGTCTATCTCCACCTTAAATATATTCAATGACCCAGCCTCCACAGCTCTCTGGGGCAGAGAATTCCACAGATTTACAACTCTCTGAGAGAAGAAATTCCTCCTCATCTCAGTTTTAAATGGGCGGTCCCTTATTCTGAGACTATGCCCCCTAGTTCTAGATTCCCCCACGAGGGGGAAACATCCTCTCTGCATCTTCCCTGTCCAGCCCCCCTCAGCACATTATACCTTTCAATAACATGTCGGGTCTCGGGAGATTTGCTGAATAATGTGTTGCAGTGACAAACATGGGCATTACACCATTGGAGATGAAATAAATCTTTGCCTATTAAAGGGAGACGATGATGAAGTAATACTCCATTTCTCCACTCCACTCCCACTCTGACCTCTCTGTCCTCGGCCTCTTACACTGTCCCAACGAAGCTGAATGCAAGAAAGACTTGCATTTATATAGAGCCTATTCACAACCTCAGGACGCCTCAAAGCACTTTACAGCCAATGAAGTACTTTTGGAGTGTGGTTCCAGTTGTAATGTGGGAAACGCGGCAGGCAATTTCCGCACAAACAGTCATGTGATCATTAACCAGCTCATTTTTTGTTATGTTGATTGAGGGATAAATATTGGCCCCAGGACACCGGGATAACTCCCCCCGCTCTTCTTCCAAATAGTATCATGGGATTTTTACGTCCACCTGAGAGGGCAGATGGAGCTTTGGTTTAACGTCTCATCTGAAAGACGGCACCTCCGACTGAGAAGCAATCCCTCAGTACTGCCTCTCCGACAGTGTGGCACTCCCTCAGTACTGCCCCTCCGACAGTGCGGCGCTCCCTCAGTACTGCCCCTCCGACAGTGCGGCGCTCCCTCAGTACTGTCCCTCCGACAGTGCGGCGCTCCCTCAGTACTGCCCCTCCGACAGTGCGGAGCTCCCTCAGTACTGCCCCTCCAACAGTGCGGTGCTCCCTTAGTCCTGCCCCTCCAACAGTGCGGCACTCCCTCAGTATGCCCCTCCGACAGTGCGGAGCTCCCTCAGTACTACCCCTCCGACAGTGCGGCGCTCCATCAGTACTGCCCCTCCGAAAGTGCGGCGCTCCCTCAGTACAGCCCCTCCGACAGTGCTGCGCTCCCTCAGTACTGTCCCTCCGACAGTGCGGCGCTCCCTCAGTACTGCCCCTCCGACAGTGCGGAGCTCCCTCAGTACTGCCCCTCCAACAGTGCGGTGCTCCCTTAGTCCTGCCCCTCCAACAGTGCGGCACTCCCTCAGTATGCCCCTCCGACAGTGCGGAGCTCCCTCAGTACTACCCCTCCGACAGTGCGGCGCTCCATCAGTACTGCCCCTCCGAAAGTGCGGCACTCCCTCAGTCCTGCCCCTCCGACAGTGTGGCACTCCCTCAGTACTGCCCCTCCGACAGTGCGGTGCTCCCTCTGTACTGCCCGTCCGACAGTGTGGCACTCCCTCAGTACTGCCCCTCTGACAGTGCGGTGCTCCCTCCGTACTGCCCCTCCGACAGTGCGGTGCTCCCTCAGTCCTGCCCCTCCGACAGTGCGGTGCTCCCTCAGTCCTGCCCCTCCCACAGTGCGGAGCTCCCTCAGTACTGCCCCTCCGACAGTGCGGCACTCCCTCAGTACTGTCCCTCCGACAGTGCTGAGCTCCCTCAATACTGTCCCTCCGACAGTGCGGCGCTCCCTCAGTACTGCCGCTCCGACAGTGCAGTGCTCCCTCAGTACTGCCCCTCCAACAGTGCGGCTCTCCCTCAGTACTGCCCCTCCGACAGTGCGGCACTCTCTCAGTACTGCCCCTCCGACAGTGCGGCACTCTCTCAGTACTACCCCTCCGACAGTGCGAGGCTTCCTCAGTACTGCCCCTCCCACAGTGCGGTTCTCCCTCAGTACTGCCCCTCTGACAGTGCGGCGCTCCCTCAGTACTGCCCCTCTGACAGTGCTGCGCTCCCTCAGTACTGCCCCTCTGACAGTGTGGCACTCCCTCAGTACTGCCCCTCTGACAGTGCGGTGCTCCCTCAGTACTGCTCCTCAGACAGTGCGGCGCTCCATCAGTATGCCCCTCCGACAGTGCGGCACTCCCTCAGTACTGCCCCTCCGACAGTGCGGAACTCCCTCAGTACTGCCCCTCCCACAGTGCGGCACTCCCTCAGTACTGCCCCTCCGACAGTTCTGGGCTCCCTCAGTACTGCCCCTCCCACAGTTCTGGGCTCCCTCAGTACTGCTCCTCCGACAGTGCTGGGCTCCCTCAGTACTGCCCCTCTGACAGTGTGGCGCTCCCTCAGTACTGCCCCTCTGACAGTGCTGCGCTCCCTCAGTACTGCCCCTCTGACAGTGTGGCACTCCCTCAGTACTGCCCCTCTGACAGTGCGGTGCTCCGTCAGTACTGCCCCTCCGACAGTGCGGCGCTCCATCAGTATGCCCCTCCGACAGTGCGGCACTCCCTCAGTACTGCCGTTCCGACAGTGAGGAGCTCCCTCAGTACTGCCCCTCTGACAGTGCTGCGCTCCCTCAGTACTGCCCCTCTGACAGTGCTGCGCTCCCTCAGTACTGCCCCTCCGACAGTGCTGGGCTCCCTCAGTACTGCCCCTCCGACAGTGCTGGGCTCCCTCAGTACTGCCCCTCCGACAGTGCTGGGCTCCCTCAGTACTGCCCCTCCGACAGTGCTGGGCTCCCTCAGTACTGCCCCTCCGACAGTGCTGGGCTCCCTCAGCACTACAGGGAGTGCCAGCCTAGATTTATGTCCTCAAGTCCCTGGAGTGGGAGTCGAACCCAGAACTTTCTGACTCAGCGGCGAGTGTGTTACCCACTGAGCCACGGCTGTAATTGGGATCACAGGTCACACACAGATCACCCAAAGGGTGTGAGGGGTTGTAAGGCGTTTTATTAAAGAGCGGCAGCTACAAGCATAATCAGACACAACACGTGATTGAGATCGGTATGGTCACATGCAACCCGTGACAGAGGAGAATGATCTGTGGCCCCGGAAAGGAAGGGACGGATGTCGA
Source organism: Pristiophorus japonicus (assembly GCF_044704955.1). Taxonomy (NCBI): domain Eukaryota; kingdom Metazoa; phylum Chordata; class Chondrichthyes; family Pristiophoridae; genus Pristiophorus; species Pristiophorus japonicus. Next base: position 6,171,289 of record NC_092007.1, on the reverse strand, counting down.
GACAGGTCAGTGTCTCGGAACAGATCCCGAGCTGCTCGACATCTTCAGCCAAAGGCATCATGGGCTGGGAGGTGGGGGGAGAGGGGGGCTACCTCAGAGCTGTGAGCTTGACCAAGGTGTTAGGCCGAAGGCAACACGAGATCCGCCTTGACGATACAAAGATGGGTGGGAAAGCAAGTTGTGAGGAGCACACAAAGAATCTGCAAAAGGACACAGAATGGCTAAGTGAGTGGGCAAAAATTTGGCAGATGGAGTATAATGTTGAAAAGTGTGAGGTCATGCACTTTGGCAGAAAAAAAATCAAAGAGCAAGTTTGTCATGTGGTGAGCCAGGCTAAGTGAGTGGGCAAAAATTTGGCAGCTGGAGTATAATGTGGGAAAGTGTGAGGTTGTCCACTTTGGTAGGAAAAATAAACAGCCCAGGTTAGATTAACAACTTCCCCCTCGCACATTCTTATACTGCCCGAGGAAAATCACCCTTATTGGGGACATTCAGCCCCTCGAGACTGTTCCGCCATTCAGTGCGATCGTGGCTGTCTGCGACCTAACTGCATGTACCCGTCTTTGGCCCATTTCCCTTAATACCTTTGGCTAACAGACATCTATAAATCTCCGATTTAAAGTGAACAATTGATCTAGCACCAATTGCCGTTTGCGGAAGAGCGTTCCAAACGTCTACCTCCCTCCCTAAACCTCTCCATCTCTCTCCCCTCCTTTGCAACGCTCCATATAACCGACCGCTTTGACCAAGACCTAATTCTTCTGATGGGGCTCACTGACAAAATTTTTGTCTGATAATACTCCAGTGAAGCACCTTGGGATGTTTTACTATGTTAAAGGCGCTATATAACTACAGGTTGTTGTTGTTGTATAAAATATATACATATAAATGAAAAAAATCACTTAACTAAGCCGAATTGTGATCTGTTTTCACAAAAGTTAAATGGGGAAAATAATTCTTGATCAATATATTGGAACACAGCACAGAACAAAACCAGGTTTTCACGTTTCACTTTGTCTTAAAGCTACAGATATTAATCTAATTCAGAGAGTACCGATACAACAACAACAAAAACTTCCATTTATGTCGCACCTTTGACGCAGTAAAACATCCCAAGATGCTTCACAAGACCGATTAGTGAACACAATTTGACACTGAGCCACTGAAGGAGATATTGGGGCAGGTGACCAAAAGCTGGGTCAATGAGGTCGGTTTTAAGGAGCGTGTTAAAGGAGGAGAGAGAGGCGGAGAGGTTTAGGGAGGGAGTTCCAGAGCTTGGGGCCCAGGCAACAGAAGGCACGGCCACTGATGGTGGAGCGATTATAATCAGGGATGGTCAGGAGGGCAGAATTAGAGGACTGCAGAGATCTCGGGGGATTGCGGGGGCTGGAGGAGGTTACAGAGATAGGGAGGGGTGTAGGGGCTGGAGGAGGTTGCAGAGATAGGGAGGGGGCGAGGGCCATGGAGGGATTTGAAAATCAAGATGAGAATTTTAAAATCGAGGCATTGCCGGACCGGGAGCTAATGTAGGTCAGCGAGCACAGGGGGTGACGGGTGAGTGGGACTTGGTGCGAGTTAGGAGACGGGGCAGTGAGCACAGCGGGTGATGGGTGAGCGGGACTCGGTGCAAGTTAGGACACGGGGCAGCGAGCACAGCGGGTGATGGGTGAGCGGGACTCGATGTGAGTTAGGACACGGTGCAGTGAGCACAGCGGGTGATGGGTGAGCGGGACTCGGTGCGAGTTAGGACACGGGGCAGTGAGCACAGCGGGTGATGGGTGAGTGGGACTTGGTGCGAGTTAGGACACGGGGCAGTGAGCACAGCGGGTGATGGGTGAGCGGGACTCGGTGCAAGTTAGGACACGGGGCAGCGAGCACAGCGGGTGATGGGTGAGCGGGACTCGATGTGAGTTAGGACACGGTGCAGTGAGCACAGGGGGTGATGGGTGAGCGGGATTTGCTGCGAGTTAGGACATGGGGCAGTGAGCACAGGGGGTGATGGATGAGCGGGACTCGGTGTGAGTTAGGACACGGGGCAATGAGCACAGCGGGTGATGGGTGAGTGGGACTTGGTGCGAGTTAGGACACGGGGCTGTGAGCACAGGGGGTGATGGGTGAGCGGGACTCGGTGCGAGTTCGTTCATGGGGCAGTGAGCACAGGGGGTGATGGGTGAGCGGGACTCGGTGCGAGTTCGTTCATGGGGCAGTGAGCACAGAGGGTGATGAGTGAGTGGGACTCGGTGCGAATTCGGACATGCGGCAGCCAAGTCTAGGATGAGCACAGATTTACAACAGATCCCAGTAGCTGCTTTAACATCAAGATTTAAAGTCCCAACATGTGTGTTACTGGTTGGGGAACATAAGTGCTGATATATATCTGTCCCTCAGACGGTAATTTCTACAGGGAGCCCAGAGCATGCAATAGACATAGCGACTCTCTGGGGAGGATGGAACACTCTCCCGGAGGGTGGGGGAGGTGTGATTGTTCGAACATTCCCAGCAAACATGCCAGCACCTTATCTGAAAAAGATCAAAGAGTTCGACGTGTAATGGCCAGAGCATCATGAGTAAAATAAATAGACACAGTGCAATAGTTACACATAACAGGAAACTGGGAGGGCGGTGATTGAATGGACATTACATCGAGAGATGCATAGAGAGATAGATGGATGGACAGACAGAGAGACAGATAGATACACAGATAGGTAGACAGATACATACACAGATAGATACACACACAGATCGATAGATACACACACAGATCAATAGATACACACACAGATCAATAGATACACAGATCGATAGATAGATAGATACACAGGTAGGTAGACAGATAGATAGATACACACACACAGATAGATAGACACACAGATAGACAGATAGATAGATAGATAGATAGATAGATACACACAGATAGATAGATACACACAGATAGATAGATATACACAGATAGATACACATACAGATAAATACACAGATAGGTAGATAGAGAGATAAATAGATACACAGATAGGTAGAGAGATAGATAGATAGATACAGAGAGATAGATAGATAGATACACAGATAGATACATAGCTAGATACACAGATATATCATAATTCTAAAAGGACAAAGGGTGTTAAAAAAACAAAGGGTGTTAAAAAAACAAGCCTGAAGGCTTTGTGTTTTAATGCAAGGAGTATCCGTAATAAGGTGGATGAATTAACTGTGCAAATAGATGTTAACAAATATGATGTGATTGGGATTACAGAGACGTGGCTCCAGGATGATCAGGGCTTGAAACTCAACATCCAGGGGTATTCAACATTCAGGAAGGATCGAATAAAAGGAAAAGGAGGTGGGGTAGCATTGCTAGTTAAAGAGGAGATTAATGCAATAGTTAGGAAGGACATTAGCTTGTATGATATGGAATCTATAAGGGTAGAGTTGCAGAATACCAAAGGGCAAAAAACGTTAGTAGGAGATGTGTACAGACCTCCAAACAGTAGTAGTGATGTTGGGGAGGGCATCAAACAGGAAATTAGGGGTGCAAGCAATAAAGGTGCAGCAGTTATCATGGGTGACTTTAATATGCATATAGATTGGGCTAACAAAACTGGAAGCAATACGGTGGAGGAGGATTTCCTGGGTTTTCGAGACCAATATGTCGAGGAACCAACTAGGGGAGAGGCCATCTTAGACTGGGTGTTGTGTAATGAGAGGGGATTAATTAGCAATCTCGTTGTGCAAGGCCCCTTGGGGAAGAGTGACCATAATATGGTGGAATTCTACATGAGGATGGAGAATAAAACAGTTAATTCAAAGACCATGGCCCAGAACTTAAAGAAGGGTAACTTTGAAGGCATGAGGAGTGAATTGGCTAGGATAGATTGGCGAATGATACTTAAGGGGTTGACTGTGGATGGGCAATGGCAGACATTTAGAGACCGCATGGATGAACTACAACAATTGTACATCCCTGTCTGGTGTAAAAATAAAAAAGGGAAGGTGGCTCAACCGTGGCTATCTAGGGAAATCAGGGATAGTATTAAAGCCAAGGAAGTGGCATACAAATTGGCCAGAAATAGCAGCGAACCCGGGGACTGGGAGAAATTTAGAACTCAGCAGAGGAGGACAAAGGGTTTGATTAGGGCATGGAAAATAGAGTACGAGAGGAAGCTTGCAGGGAACATTAAGACGACTGCAAAAGTTTCTATAGATATGTAAAGGGAAAAAGGTTAGTAAAGACAAATGTAGGTCCCCTGCAGTCAGAATCAGGGGAAGTCATAACGGGGAACAAAGAAATGGCAGACCAATTGAACAAGTACTTTGGTTCGGTATTCACTAAGGAGGACACAAACAACCTTCCGGATATAAAAGGGGTCAGAGGGTCTCGTAAGGAGGAGGAACTGAGGGAAATCCTTATTCGTCGGGAAATTGTGTTGGGGAAATTGATGGGATTGAAGGCCGATAAATCCCCAGGGCCTGATGGACTCCATCCCAGAGTACTTAAGGAGGTGGCCTTGGAAATAGCGGATGCATTGACAGTCATTTTCCAACATTCCATTGACTCTGGATCAGTTCCTATGGAGTGGAGGATAGCCAATGTAACCCCACTTTTTAAAAAAGGAGGGAGAGATAAAACAAAGAATTATAGACCGGTCAGCCTGACATCAGTAGTGGGTAAAATGATGGAATTAATTATTAAGGATGTCATAGCAGCGCCTTTGGAAAGAGGTGACATGATAGGTCCAAGTCAGCATGGATTTATGAAAGGGAAATCATGCTTGACAAATCTTCTGGAATTTTTTGAGGATGTTTCCAGTAGAGTGGACAAGGGAGAACCAGTTGATGCGGTGTATTTGGACTTTCAGAAGGCTTTCGACAAGGTCCCACACAAGAGATTAATGAGCAGAGTTAAAGCACATGGGATTGGGGGTAGTGTGCTGACATGGATTGAGAACTGGTTGTCAGACAGGAAGCAAAGAGTAGGAGTAAATGGGGACTTTTCAGAATGGCAGGCAGTGACTAGTGGGGTACCGCAAGGTTCTGTGCTGGGGCCCCAGCTGTTTACATTGTACATTAATGATTTAGACGAGGGGATTAAATGTAGTATCTCCAAATTTGCAGATGACACTAAGTTGGGTGGCAGTGTGAGCTGTGAGGAGGATGCTATGAGGCTGCAGAGCGACTTGGATAGGTTAGGTGAGTGGGCAAATGCGTGGCAGATGAAGTATAATGTGGATAAATGTGAGGTTATCCACTTTGGAGGTAAAAACAGAGAGACAGACTATTATCTGAATGGTGACAGATTAGGAAAAGGGGAGGTGCAACGAGACCTGGGTGTCATTGGACATCAGACATTGAAGGTTGGCATGCAGGTACAGCAGGCGGTTAAGAAAGCAAATGGCATGTTGGCCTTCACAGCGAGGGGATTTGAGTATAGGAGCAGGGAGGTGTTGCTACAGTTGTACAGGGCCTTGGTGAGGCCACACCTGGAGTATTGTGTACAGTTTTGGTCTCCTAACTTGAGGAAGGACATTCTTGCTGTTGAGGGAGTGCAGCGAAGGTTCACCAGACTGATTCTCGGGATGGCGGGACGGACATATCAAGAAAGACTGGATCAACTGGGCTTGTATTCACTGGAGTTCAGAAGAATGAGAGGGGACCTCATAGAAACGTTTAAAATTCTGACGGGTTTCAACAGGTTAGATGCAGGAAGAATGTTCCCAATGTTGGGGAAGTCCAGAACCAGGGGTCACAGTCTAAGGATAAGGGGTAAGCCATTTAGGACCGAGATGAGGAGAAACTTCTTCACCCAGAGAGTGGTGAACCTGTGGAATTCTCTACCACAGAAAGTAGTTGAGGCCAATTCACTAAATATATTCAAAAAGGGAGTTAGATGAAGTCCTTACTACTAGGGGGATCAAGGGGTATGGAGAGAAAGCAGGAATGGGGTACTGAAGTTGCATGTTCAGCCATGAACTCATTGAATGGCGGTGCAGGCTAGAAGGGCCGAATGACCTACTCCTGCACCTATTTTCTATGTTTCTATGTTTCTATACACAGATAGATAGATACACAGATAGATAGATACACAGATAGATAGATACACAGATAGACAGATACACAGATCGACAGATACACAGATCAACAGATACACAGATACACAGATGGATCGATGCACAGATAGATAGACGCACAGATAGATAGACACACAGATAGATAGACACACAGATCGACAGACAGATATATGATGTAGATGGATTGACGCACCATTAATTAAGCCGTGTATGAATCATACCTCTGCAGTTCGCTGTAAATTGCCTCTTCCCTGAAGTTCAAAGCCTGTGGGAAGATGGTGCAGAAAATGAGTGTTCCTAGTCACTGGATAATTCAGGGTGCAAACGAGACTGTGATACAAACCCTACGAGTGCTGCAGTCACTTACTGTGTATGTGGCGTTCAAATCAGATGCATCCTGCAACACAAGGCAGAGAAAGTTCAGTGGGCCTGTGCACTGGGACTGCTGTGTGAGCTCTGTACTCATGCTGTGCAGTGATTCACCAAACTGGCTTCACCATTGAGCCCCCCACAACCTCACCCACTGAGACACTCAAGGGCAGCAGAATGGTGGGACGCCCATCCCGCGCAAACAGTGCTGATCAGTCTCTATAGTGTGGGTTCACCATCACCCCCTGTGCTCACTGCCCCGTGTCCTAACTCACACCGAGTCCCACTCACCCATCACCCCCTGTGCTCACTGCCCCGTGTCCTAACTCACACCAAGTCCCACTCACCCATCACCCACTGTGCTCACTG
>NC_092007.1:6154489-6159489 GCF_044704955.1 Pristiophorus japonicus | reverse complement strand
GTGCACCCTGGGAGTGGGGGAGGGGTGGTCACCTGGGCTCCTGGTGCACCCTGAGAATGGGGGAAGGGTGGTCACCTGGGTCCTGGTGCACCCTGGGAGTGGGGGAGGGGTGGTCACCTGGGCTCCTGGTGCACCCTGAGAATGGGGGAAGGGTGGTCACCTAGGTCCTGGTGCACCCTGGGAGTGGGGGAGGGGTGGTCACCTGGACTACTGGTGCACCCTGGGAATGGGGAGGGGTGATGAGAAAACAAGGTGTTGGCAGGAAAGAGCAAGGCTTTCATAGAATAATGGAAATGTACAGCACAGAAGGAGGCCATTCGGCCCATCGTGTCCGTGCCGGCCGACCAAGAGCTACCCAGCCTAATCCCACTTTCCCGCTCTGGGTCCGTAGCCCTGCAGGTTACGGCACTTCAGGTGCACATCCAGGTACTGTTTAAATGTGGTGTGGACCCTTTCAGGCCGTGAGTTCCAGACCCCCACCACCCTCTGGGTGAAGACATTTCCTTTCAAATCCTCTCTAAACCTCCCCCCAATTACTTTCAATCTGTGCCCCCTGGTTGTTGACCCCTCTGCCAAGGGAAACAGGTCCTTCCTACCCACTCTATCCAGTCCCCTCATCATTTTATACACCTCAATCAGGTCTCCCCTCAGCCTCCTCTGTTCCAAAGCAAACAGCCCCAGCCGATCCAATCTTTCCTCACGGCCAGAATTCTGCAGCCCAGACAACATGGAGGAGATGTGAGAGTTCCAGATGGGATGGGAGTGGGGAACAGGGCCGGGGAAGGTGAGAATAGGAGGAGCGGTGAATGATGGAGAGGTGGGACTATTAAATACACTGCCCTAAGTACCAGCGGCAATTACTGGATTTGCCTTCTCCCTTTTTGCAATATTTACCTTCTGACTTGCATTTCTTCTTTATCAGCATGATGGCGAGAGCGATGGCCAGAGCCAGCACCAGCATTCCGACTACCCCACCGATGATGGTTAGAATACGCATCCGATTCTGGACTGTGACTGAGAAAGGAATATGGTGCGAGCACAGATAGTGAATGGAAACTCTGGGCTCAGAACTGATCACAGACAATGCGGACTTGCTATCTGTAAACCTCGCTCCTGTCATCCTCACATGGTTTTTGTCAACATTTAAGACTGAAATGTGTCAGTGCCCAGTTGGAATGCGAATTCTCAGTGTAAGTTCATGGCACCGTGGCTGGCTCTGCTGCGCAGGTGGGCAGGAGGAAAAAGATTGGGAGCGCGATAGTGATTGGAGATTCGATGGTGAGGGGAATAGATAGGCGTTTCTGCGGCCGCGACCGAGACTCCAGGATGGTATGTTGCTTCCCTGGTGCAAGGGTCAAGGATGTCTCGGAGCGGGTGCAGGACATTCTGAAATGGGAGGGAGAACAGCCAGTTGTCGTGGTGCACATTGGTACCAACGACATAGGTAAAAAAAGGGATGAGGTCCTACGAAAAGAATTTAAGGAGCTAGGAGCTAAATTAAAAAGTAGGACCTCAAAAGTAGTAATCTCAGGATTGCTACCAGTGCCACGTGCTAGTCAGATTAGGAATCGCAGGATAGCGCAGATGAATACGTGGCTTGAGCAGTGGTGCAGCAGGGAGGGATTCAAATTCCTGGGGCATTGGAACCGGTTCTGGGGGAGGTGGGACCAGTACAAACCGGACGGTCTGCACCTGGGCAGGACTGGAACCAATGTCCTAGGGGGAGTGTTTGCAAGTGCTGTTGGGGAGGAGTTAAACTAATATTGCAGGGGGATGGGAACCTATGCAGGGAGACAGAGGGAGACAAAAATGAGGCAAAAGCAAAAGACAGAAAGGAGATGAGGAAAAGTGGAGGGCAGAGAAACCCAAGGCAAAGAACAAAAAGGGCAACTGTACAGCAAAATTCTAAAAGGACAAAGGGTGTTAAAAGAGCAAGCCTGAAGGCTTTGTGTCTTAATGCAAGGAGTATCCGCAATAAGGTAGATGAATTAACTGTGCAATTAGATGTTAACAAATATGATGTGATTGGGATTACGGTGACGTGGCTCCAGGATGATCAGGGCTGGGAACTCAACATCCAGGGGTATTCAACATTCAGGAAGGATAGAATAAAAGGAAAAGGAGGTGGGGTAGCATTGCTGGTTAAAGGGGAGATTAATGCAATAGTTAGGAAAGACATTAGCTTAGATGATGTGGAATCTATATGGGTAGAACTGCAGAACACTAAAGGGCAAAAAACGTTAGTGGGAGTTGTGTACAGACCTCCAAACAGTAGTAGTGATGTTGGGGAAGGCATCAAACAGGAAATTAGGGGTGCATGCAATAAAGGTGCAGCAGTTATAATGGGTGACTTTAATATGCACATAGATTGGGCTAGCCAAACTGGAAGCAATACGGTGGAGGAGGATTTCCTGGAGTGCATAAGGGATGGTTTCTAGACTAATATGTCGAGGGGGGAGGCCATCTTAGACTGGGTGTTGTGTAATGAGAGAGGATTAATTAGCAATCTCATTGTGCGAGGCCCCTTGGGGAAGAGTGACCATAATATGGTGGAATTCTGCATTAGGATGGAGAATGAAACAGTTAATTCAGAGACCATGGTCCAGAACTTAAAGAAGGGTAACTTTGAAGGTATGAGGCATGAATTGGCTAGGATAGATTGGCGAATTATACTGAAGGGGTTGACTGTGGATGGGCAATGGCAGACATTTAGAGACCGCATGGATGAATTACAACAATTGTACATTCCTGTCTGGCGTAAAAATAAAAAAGGGGAGGTGGCTGAACCGTGGCTATCAATGGAAATCAGGGATAGCATTAAAGCCAAGGAAGTGGCATACAAATTGGCCAGAAATAGTAGCGAACCTGGGGACTGGGAGAAATTTAGAACTCAGCAGAGGAGGACAAAGGGTTTGATTAGGGCAGGGAAAATAGAGTACGAGAGGAAGCTTGCAGGGAACATTAAGGCGGATTGCAAAAGTTTCTATAGGTATGTAAAGAGAAAAAGGTTAGTAAAGACAAACGTAGGTCCCCTGCAGTCAGAATCAGGGGAAGTCATAACGGGGAACAAAGAAATGGCGGACCAATTGAACAAGTGCTTTGGTTCAGTATTCACTAAGGAAGACACAAACAACCTTCCGGATATAAAAGGGGTCAGAGGGTCTAGTAAGGAGGAGGAACTGAGGGAAATCTTTATTAGTCGGGAAATTGTGTTGGGGAAATTGATGGGATTGAAGGCCGATAAATCCCCAGGGCCTGATGGACTGCATCCCAGAGTACTTAAGGAGGTGGCCTTGGAAATAGCGGATGCATTGACAGTCATTTTCCAACATTCCATTGACTCTGGATCAGTTCCTATCGAGTGGAGGGTAGCCAATGTAACCCCACTTTTTAAAAAAGGAGGGAGAGAGAAAACAAAGAATTATAGACCGGTCAGCCTGACCTCAGTAGTGGGTAAAATGATGGAATCAATTATTAAGGATGTCATAGCAGCGCATTTGGAAAATGGTGACATGATAGGTCCAAGTCAGCATGGATTTGTGAAAGGGAGATCATGCTTGACAAATCTTCTGGAATTTTTTGAGGATGTTTCCAGTAAAGTGGACAAAGGAGAACCAGTTGATGTGGTATATTTGGACTTTCAGAAGGCTGTCGACAAGGTCCCACACAGGAGATTAATGTGCAAAGTTAAAGCACATGGGATTGGGGGTAGTGTGCTGACGTGGATTGAGAACTGGTTGTCAGACAGGAAGCAAAGAGTAGGAGTAAATGGGTACTTTTCAGAATGGCAGGCAGTGACTAGTGGGGTACAGCAAGGTTCTGTGCTGGGGCCCCCAGTTACATTGTACATTAATGATTTAGACGAGGGGATTAAATGTAGTATCTCCAAATTTGCGGATGACACTAAGTTGGGTGGCAGTGTGAGCTGCGAGGAGGATGCTATGAGGCTGCAGAGTGACTTGGATAGGTTAGGTGAGTGGGCAAATGCGTGGCAGATGAAGTATAATGTGGATAAATGTGAGGTTATTCACTTTGGTGGTAAAAACAGAGAGACAGACTATTATCTGAATGGTGACAGATTAGGAAAAGGGAAGGTGCAAAGAGACCTGGGTGTCATGGTACATCAGTCATTGAAGGTTGGCATGCAGGTACAGCAGGCGGTTAAGAAAGCAAATGGCATGTTGGCCTTCATAGCGAGGGGATTTGAGTACAGGGGCAGGGAGGTGTTGCTACAGTTGTACAGGGCCTTGGTGAAGCCACACCTGGAGTATTGTGTACAGTTTTGGTCTCCTAACTTGAGGAAGGACATTCTTGCTATTGAGGGAGTGCAGCGAAGATTCACCAGACTGATTCCCGGGATGGTGGGACTGACCTATCAAGAAAGACTGGATGAACTGGGCTTGTATTCACTGGAGTTCAGAAGAGTGAGAGGGGACCTCATAGAAACGTTTAAAATTCTGACGGGTTTGGACAGGTTAGATGCAGGAAGAATGTTCCCAATGTTGGGGAGGTCCAGAACCAGGGGTCACAGTCTAAGGATAAGGGGTAAGCCATTTAGGACCGAGATGAGGAGCAACTTCTTCATCCAGAGAGTGGTGAACCTGTGGAATTCTCTACCACAGAAAGTAGTTGAGGCCAATTCACTAAATATATTCAAAAAGGAGTTAGATGAAGTCCTTACTACTCGGGGGATCAAGGGGTATGGCGAGAAAGCAGGAAGGGGGTACTGAAGTTTCATGTTCAGCCATGAACTCATTGAATGGCGGTGCAGGCTGGAAGGGCTGAATAGCCTGCTCCTGCACCTATTTTCTATGTTTCTATGTTTCTGTGTAAGGACGTTTGTAAGTGTAAAGTAACCTTTCATCGTCCCAGCTTAACAACATAATCGGAGCAGGAGTAGGCCATTCGGCCCCTCGAGCCTGCTCTGCCATCCAATAAGATCATGGCTGATCTCATCTTGGTCTCAGCTCCACTTCCCCGCCCGCTCCCCATAACCCTTC